>NC_089276.1:3502130-3686397 GCF_963678975.1 Dysidea avara | reverse complement strand
TGTAGAGCTACAAAGAAACTACCATGTAGAGTTCAGCTGCAAACAAATCACCCTGTAGAGAACTCAGCTACAAACAAATCGCCCTGTAGAAAGATTAGCTAGAAGAAGTTACCTTATAGGGAGTTCAGCTACAAACAAATCACCCTGTAGAGAGTTAAGTTACAAAGAAACCACCATGTAAAGAGTTCAGCTGCAAAAAAAATCAATCACTCTGTAGAGAGTTCAGCTAGAAGAAGTCACCTTGTAGAGAGTTCAGCTGCAAATAAATCACCCTGTAGAGAATTCAGCTACAAACAAATCACCCTGTAGAAAGATCAGCTAGAAGAAGTTACCCTGTAGAGAGTTCAGCTACAAAGAAACCACCATGTAGAGAGTTCAGCTGCAAACAAATCACCTGTAGAGAGTTCACCTAGAAACAAGTCACCCTGTAGAGAGATCAGCTAAAAACAAGTCACCCTGTAGAGAGTTCAGCTAGAAGAAGTCACATTGTGGAGAGTTCAGCTACAAAGAAACTACCACGTAGAGAGTTCAGCTGCAAACAAATTATCCTGTAGAGAGTTCAGCTAGAAGTCACCTTTTAGGGAGTTCAGCTACAAAGCAACCACCATGCAAAGAGTTCAGCTGCAAAAAACTCAATCACCTTGTAGAAAGATCGGCTAGAAGAAGTTACCTTGTAGAGAGTTCAGCTACAAAGAAACCACCATGTAGAGAGTTCAGCTGCAAACAAATCACCTGTAGAGAGTTCAGCTACAATGAAACTCCCATGTAGAGAGTTCAGCTGCAAACAAATCACCCTGTAGAGAACTCAGCTACAAACCTATATGCAGTGTAAAAAGATCAGCTAGAAGAAGTTACCTTGTAGAGAACCACCATGTAGAGAGTTCAGCTACAAACAAATCACCTGTAGAGAGTTCAGCTAGAAACAAGTCACCCTGTAGAGAGATCAGCTAGAAACAAGTCACCTTGTAGAGAGTTCAGCTAGAAGAAGTCACATTGCAGAGAGTTCAGCTACAAAGAAACCACCATTTAGAGAGTTCAGCTGCAAACAAATCACCCAGTAGAAAGTTCAGCTATGAACAGATCACCCTGTTGAGAGTTCAGTTAGAAACAAGGAATCCTGTAGAGAGATCACCTAGAAGTATCGCCTTGTAGAGAGTTCAGCTACAAACAAATCACCCTGTAGAGAGTTCAGCTACAAAGAAACCATTCTGTAAAGAGCTCAGTTGCAAACAAATCACTTGTACAGAATTCAGCTACAAACAAATCACCCTGTAGAGAGATCAGCTAGAAGAAATTACCTTGTAGATAGTTCAGCTACGAACAAATCACCCTGTAGAAAGATCAGTTAGAAGAAGTTACCTTGGAGAAAGTTCAGCTACAAAGAAACCATTTTGTAAAGAGCTCAGCTGCAAACAAATCACCTGTACAGAATTCAACTACGAACAAATCACCCTGTAGAGAGATCAGCTATAAGAAGTTACCTTGTAGATAGTTCAGCTACAAACAAATCTCCCTGTAGAGAGATCAGCTAGAAGAAATTACCTTGTAGAGAGTTCAGCTACAAAGAAACCACCATGTAGATAGTTCAGCTACAAACAAATCACTATGTAGAGAGAGCAATTAGAAGAAGTCACCTTGTAGAGTGTTCAGTTACAAAGAAACCACCATGGAGATTTCTGTAATCAATATATGTGACCGGATTTGCGAAAAGGGGTCTTCCACACACATCCAATTCCGTAAACGTTGGAGACCATAACTTAGTGTTCAAGTAACATATTAACCCGAAAATTTCACCATGTATTCAGCTATAGTGGTGCTCACCACTGCCCAAATATCAAGGCAATAGCTCTTTCCAATCTGAAGTTATCAATTGTCAAAATTGGCAAATTGGATGTGTGTGGAAGACCCCTTTTCGCAAATCCGGTCACATATGTATTATACAGTATATATAATTTGTACATTTACTGATAAAATATTTAAAGTACATCTACTTCATCTTTTCTTCTTCCTGTAGTAAAGAAAAAAAATAGGTTAAAAAAGTCCCAAAGCTGGCCATAGGCCGGCTTTGGGGTATACAAATACAAAAAGAAATGAAATCTAATCCAAAACAGCCAAGCTGTAAAAAAAGTGTGCGGCCCTCAGAAAGGCTATGGTGAAAAAAGATGTGAAATCCAAGGTGGCGGCCAAGAAATGGCTGTGATGGTAGGTTAATGGTAAAAATTTTAATAACAACAATTCAGGTGAATTTTTGTGCCAAGACCAAGTGGCACCAAATTCACCTGAATTGTTGTTATTAAAATTTTTACCATTAACCTACCATCACAGCCATTTCTTGGCCGCCACCTTGGATTTCACATCTTTTTTCACCATAGCCTTTCTGAGGGCCGCACACTTTTTTTACAGCTTGGCTGTTTTGGATTAGATATATATATACACACACATATATTACTAGTTACAACACCGTGACAAGTGCAATACGGAAAATGTAGCACTCGGGATATAGTACTCAGCAAATATATTTGTCTCTCGACCACACCCTCATGCCATATTTTGCACGATTGTAAGTGGTGCTTTAACTGGTTTAATGTATGGTTTAATGTGGTTTAATAATTGTCTAATACAGTTTATCATGACCTGGAACTCCATGACGGCAGTGAGAAAACTAGTCCTTACTCATGATTAGCAGGTTAATTTGTAGCCATTAACGCTAAGTTATCACATGATTTGTGATCAGTCAGATCCAGAATTCACTTAGTAGTAGGACAGGAAGACAAAGAGAATGACCGAGGAATGGTGTACATGAGTAATGGACAGTTTGGACAACTTTTTAATGGACAACTTTTTTTGTAAACAATATTACTATTATTATTATTATGACTGGTAAACTCCTGCACAACGCAAAAGAAATGGCGCCGCATGCCCCACCTGCATCAGGTATTGTCTGAAAAGTGAAGTATCCATTACGCTTTGTTGTCAGCTATGTTAGACCAGTTACACAGCATTACAAATCAAGAACTGTTTGAAAAGCACCCCTGCAATCCACACACAACGTATCAAAAGAAAGAAATGGGTGCTCCCCAGTTATATCAATTATCATCTGAAAAGTGAAGTATCCATTACGCTTTGTTTCAACCCATTACACAGCAATATGAATCAAGAACTGTTCCAAAAGCACCTCTGCAATCAAAGTAGCCACTATGGAAAATACTGATGATTTCTGTTACAAAGGGAAACCATTACGTGCTACCACCAAATCAACACTTTTCGCTGTCAGGAAAGATGAATGGGACACAAAGGAGGACACTGGTAAGTCCATGAAGAATGCATTGTATGTACTGTGGTATGCCAAAAGAGCTGAAGCAACATCAAACAGTGAAAAAATCAAGCCCATAGCCTTAGCCATTATCAGGTTACGCTTCTCTGAAGGCATCAGTCAGTCAGTTACTCAATCAGTCAGTTACTCAGTCAGTCAGTTACTCAGTCAGTCAATAGAAAATTCTGCTCAATAATTTAAAAAAAATTCTGTAGTAACTTGTTGAAAGTGTTTCCGGTTCATCTGAAGACTTCCTTGGGCTTAGTTTTACCTAACCAATACTGCTTCATCATCGTCAGGGAAAAATAAAGGCTGGTTATTGGGTGACGTTTTTTCATGGGCCACACCATTCCCTTGTGGTCCCTACTATACAGTACTATCGTACCGTATGATTTAGCCATGGAACCACTTAATGATCATACTATGACAGGTGCTCGTTGCACTACCATTAACCACATACCCATCATTACATGTAAGTACTCTTGAGTTATAACATCAAGACACACGGTAGTGTGTCATGCGGCCCAAGAAGCCGGCACGCCACACCGTGAGTATATTAACAGGAATAAAGAAAACGCATTTTTCACACCTATGTAGCTTTGTGATCCCTTATCCGATTGGAACCGAATTTGCTAGAGAAGTGCCAGCCAGTTAGGGGAGTCTACATGCCAAATTTGAAGAAAATCGCTCCAGCCATTTCCGAGATATGAGTGAACTAAAGTTTGTTTTAATTTCTTTGTTTTTTGTTTTTTTCTTTCTTCATTTAGCACATTTCACAAAATCCACCATAAAAGACGAATGCGTGCTCCAATTGGGCTGAAATTTGGCACATGTAAAGGGCTCATAAAGACGGATCTCAGTACCAACTTTGGTAGGAATCCGATGAAAATTGATATGTAGATGGAGCAACCATCGTAGGAGTGCCCTTTTGTGGTTTGAAAACAATCGAGATAAAGACCATGGAGATAATACACAAAACCCAACCTGTGTCACAATTACGCGATCGATTTTTATGAGTAAAAATACTATTAGTTTTCACGCCTACCAGGCTAACCGCTTAGAGCAATGAGCTGAAAATTGGTGTATAGCTGGAATAATCATCATAGAAAGTCCTTGCAGTAGTACAGAAGAATCAGATTACAAACCACCGAGTTATGATTCGAAAGCCAACACCGTGTAGCAAATGCGAGATCGAGATACTCTAACCCTGTAGAGAGATCAGCTACGAACAGATCACCCTGTAGAGAGTTCAGCTACAAACAATTCACCCTGTGGAGAGATCAGCTAGAAATAAGTCACCTTGTGGAGAGTTCAACTACAAAGAAACCATCATGTAGAGAGTTCAGCTACAAACAAATCACCCTGTAGAGAGTTCAGCTAGAAACAAGTCATCCTGTAGAGAGTTCAGCTAGAAGAAGTCACCTTGTAGAGAGTTCAGCTACAAAGAAACCACCATGTAAAGAGTTCAGCTACAAAGAAACTACCACCATGTAGAGAGTTCAGCTGCAAGCAAATCACTCTGTAGAGAGTTCAACTACGAACAGATCACCCTGTAGAGAGTTCAGCTACAAACAATTCACCCTGTAAAGAGATCAGCTAGAAACAAATCACTGATCAACTAAAAACAAGTCACCCTGTAGAGAGATCAGGTAGAAGAAGTTGCCTTGTAGAGTGTTCAGCTATAAAGAAACCATTATGTAGAGAGTTCAGCTGCAAATAAATCACCCTTTAGAGAGTTCAGCTACAAACAGATCACCGTGTAGAGAGTTCAGCTAGAAACAAGTCATCCTGTAGAGAGATCAGCTAGAAGAAGTTACCTTGTAGAGTGTTCAGCTACAAAGAGACCAGAGTTCAGCTACAAACAAATAACCCTGTAGAGAGGTCAGCTATGAACAGATCACCTGTAGAGAGTTCAGATACAAACAATTCACCCTGTAGAGAGATCAGTTAGAAGAAGATACCTTGTAGAGAGTTCAGATACAAAGAAACCATAATGTAGAGAGTTCAGCTGCAAAAAATCACCATGTAGAGAGTTCAGCTACGAACAGATCACCCTGTACAGAATTCAGATACAAGTAATTCACCCTGTAGAGAGATCAGCTAGAAAAACTTACCTTGTAGAGAGTTCAGCTACAAAGAAACTACCATGTAGAGAGTTCAGCTGCAAACAAACACCCTGTAGAGAACTCAGCTACAAACAAATCGCCCTGTAGATAGATCAGCTAGAAGAAGTTACCTTGTAGGGAGTTCAGCTACAAAGAAATCATCATGTAGAGAGTTCAGCTGCAAACAAATCACCATGTAGAGAGTTCAGCTACAAAAAGATCACCTAGTAGAGAGTTTAGCTAGAAGAAGTCACCTTGTAGAGAGTTCAGCTACAAAGAAACCACCATGTAGAGAGTTCAGCTGCAAACAAATCATCCTGTACAGAATTCAGCTACAAACTAATCACCCTGTAGAAAGATCAGCTAGAAGAAGTTACCTTGTAGAAAGTTTAGCTGCAAACAAATCACCTGTAGAGAGTTCAACTATAAACAGATACCCTGCAGAGAGTTCAACTAGAGTCAATTCACCGTGTAGAGAGAATCCTGTAAGGAGTTCATCTACGTAAAAGCAAATCACCCTGTAGAGAGTTCAGCTACATTTCAAGTCACCCAGTAGAGAGATCAGCTGCAAAAAAAGTTATCCTGTAGGGATTAGTTGACATGTAATAAACATATGTATTATATATATAATTTGTACATTTACTGATAAAATCAGAATTAGTTAAAGTATTTATAAGATCTGCTTCATCTTTCTTCTACCTGTGGTAACGAAAAAAATGACAGGTTAAAAAACCCTAAAGCTGGCCTACGGCCGGCTTTGGGGTATACAAATACAAAAAGAAGTGAAATCTAATCCAAAACAGCCAAGCTGTAAAAAAAGAGTGTGGCTCTCAAAAAGGCTATGGTGAAAAAAAGATGTGAAATCCAAGGTGGTGGCCAAGAAATGGCTGTGATGGTAGGTTAACGGTAAAAGTTTAATAATGACAATTCAGGTGAATTTTGTGCCTAGACCAGCACCAAATTCACCTGAATTGCCGTTATTAATATTTTTACCACTAATCTACCATCACAGCCATTTCTTGGCCACCACCTTAGATTTCATATCTTTTTTCACCATAGCCTTTTGAGAGCTGCACTCCTTTTTTACAGCTTGGCTGTTTTGGGTTAGATACATATATATCTACAAATACACAGAAAAATTTGGAATTTTCAACTAGAGTAGGGACCATAATACATCAATAAAAAGTACTGAAACAAGCTGGAGTAGTGCATGATATTATATCACAGTAAAACAATAAGAAGTGTTATATCCCTACTGTGCATTTCCATTATGGTATCTTGAGCACAGTAGGGATATAACACTTCTTATTGTTTTACTGTGATTTAATATCATGCACTACTCCAGCTTGTTTCAATACTTTTTATTGATGAGTTATGGTCCCTACTCTAGTTGAAAATTCCAATTTTTCTGTGTATGTGTTTGTTAACTTTTTCTTTGTAAATAAATTATTATAACTAGTGAACCCACGCATACCGTATCTGAAATGGTACCACGCGCCCCAATTATCGTCTGGAAAGTGAAGTATCCATTATGCTTTGTTGTTGACTATGTTCAACCCGTTACACAGCAGTACGAATCAGGAACTGTTTGAAAAGCACCTCTGCAATCAAAATAGTCACTATGACAAATATGGATGATTTCCATTACGAAGGGAAGCCATCACATGCTATCGCCAAATCGACACTTTTCGCTGTCAGAAAAGATGAATGGGACACAAAGGAGAACATTGGTAAGTCCATGAAGAATGCATTGTACGTACTGCAGTATGCCAAAAGGCTCCTGTCGGGTCAAAGCGGCATCGAACAGTATAAAAATCAAGCCCGCAGCCTTAGCCATTATCGAGTTACGCTTATCTGAAGGCATCAGTCAGTAGAAAATTCCGTTAAATAAATTATTTTTAAACTTCCGTAGCAACTTGTTGAAAGCGTTTCGGGTCGATCTGAAAACTTGTTTGGGCTTAGTTTCACCTAACCAATACTGCCTCATCGTCGTCAGGAGAAATTGAGGCTGTTTTTTTTTGGTGACATTTTTTCATGGTCCTTGCCTACTCCTTTGTGGTCCCTCCTATACCGTAACTATCGTACTGTATGATTTTCTTACTTCTACTACAATTAGCCTCAGTTCCATTAAATGTCCCATCACTCTGGCAGGTCCTCATGGCAGCACCATTTACCATATACCCCATTGCACATGCAAGGGTACAAGTATCTTCAAAAGAAAGAACTCCATCATCTCCCAGTGGACAACTGATCATTCCATTCATTGGATCAGTGGGCATTGTACAGGGAACTACATAAAATGACTTGTCAAATAGGCTTAAGCAAAAGCACGAAAAAGTACTCTTGAGTTATAAAATGGTATGCTTTACTTACTTCTACTACAATCAGCCTCAGTTCCATTAAATGTCCCATTACTCTGACAGGTCCTCACAGCATCACCACTAACCATATACCCCATTGCACATGTAACACTACAAGTATCTTCATAAGAAAGAACTCCATCATCTCCAGGTGGACAATCGAGTATTCCATTTAAAGTATTAGCAGGCATCAGACAAGTAACTGCAAAAGACCTCAATGACTTACAAAGCGTAAAATACTATATGTTACCTCTACTACACACAGCATCAGTGCCAGTCCATGTACTATTACTCTGACAGGTCCTTGTGGCAGCATCATTTAGAATATAACCAGTATCACACATGTAACTACAAGTGTCCCCAACATTAGGAACACTGTCACCTCCAAATGAACAATCGAGCATTCCATTCATAGGAGAAGTGAGGTCGGGGCAGGAAACTGGAAAGCAACAGTGTATATAAGTGTACTGATAATTACATAAGTACATATATAATTTGGTAGTACACAAGTTACATAACATAGTACAGTATTAACTATCCAATCTCTTCCATAACCAGTGCTAGTAAAAAACTACTCATGTAAGATAGCTAGTAATTTACAAACATACGTACAATTTTGAATCATTGCTAAGACCATAGTAATGATTCCAGGGAATAAGAGTATATTTTAGTATTACTGTTTAGTTCACAAGGTGCACAATTTTACACAAGGATGCTGTTCAAGTAAGAACTTGCACCTTGCAGCATATACTGGAATCAGATAAAGGTGTATCACTAGTAGTGGTTCATAAAACTTTTATTGACAACTTTTTCTTACAACAGTGAAAACAAAGAGTCATAGCTATTTAGTACATTAGAGAAACTTTAGTTAGCAATGCAGGTTATTATTTAGGAGGAGCAATGCTTGGAATAAAGTCTGGTCAGGTTCCAACCATGTGAATTAATTGCTGTGAACATGTTTTGCTGGTTGTCTTGTCATTTATGTCTTACAATACCACAAATATCAGATAGGATGAGCAGACTCCTTAGTAGACAAAAAGTCTGTGGAATCTCAAGTGAGCTGTGATACTGTAACAACTGGAACAAACTTGAAGTGTATAATAGCGATTTGTGATACTTATCAATGTATCGCAATCTCGTGATACCAATATGCACCTCACGTATTGATATTTTGATTGCACAATCATGGAAATATGTAGGTCTGGTTTTGTACAATTTACTGGACTCTTTAAGCTAGTAACGTAACAGTGTAATAGAGAAATAGCTGGTGCTACAGTGGAACACCAGCTATTTGTGTGTGTGTGTGTGTGTGTGTGTGTGTGTGTGTGTGTGTGCGTGTGTACCTATCTATGTCCTTACGCACCCACGTGAGCAAAATCGTAAAAGTAGCTTTTACATGTAAGAAGTAAAAGTTAAATGAAGTCTGTATTAACTTATGCACTGGTAAACTTTGCTCTGAGGTGGTTTCTTTTTGGCGGTCTGAAATACGGGTGTGGTGACTCTCATCAGACTTTGTGAATTACTTTCCCTTCGGGTTTTACAGCGTTTAACAATTGAGAAACAACAGTACAGGCCTCGTAGACTACCAGGAATAGCTTATCCCTTCAGTTTGAAAAGGGGGCGTATCCCCAATGTATGCGAACAAAAATGAAGAGCAGCTTTGAGGCTTTGTCGAGAGAATCTGTGGGAAAAAACACTATAGTCAAATTATAAAACAGTTTAGAAGATACTTCTGTGCATAATATGTTGGCTTGTTTAACAAGCGCTTCCTTAGCAGTGAATTGCAACATAATTGAAGAATTATGACAATTTATGAATTACAAAATCTGAGAATTACAATAAATTAATTATGCATTACTGCACAACATAATAAAATAGTAATACATAGTTGGTTAATTCCAGATGAGTTAGCTAGCTGCATGGCGCCTGGTTTTTAGAAGTAAAACAACATCAACTTGTTTCTATTGTGTCCTTAACTATTTGGGGAATGCGTGTTTACACAATACGGGCATGCATGGCGACACTAGGTGGGGTATATTATTTCTTATAGCCTACAAATATGTATCAATTAAAAGTTTGTCACTGGGCTACTTGAAGGTTAAATGAACACTGTAACTACAGTGGCTTACTTGTTATGAAGCGATGAACAGTGACTAGTCGCATCTCTGTGTTTCAAAATTCTTGCCATGTGATTAATTTTGATTGTGGGTTTACTCACATATGGCCTGATAGAAAATTTTACAGAGAATCAAATGGAAGTTGTTGGAAGGTGATAGGAGCAACCACCATCAAGTTATCAACAATTTTGTAAAGGATTTACGTGTTTCGTTACCGAAAAAGTTATTTTAACGGATGCACGGCATTCAGCCATTCATGATAATGGCATTTATGCACTGCTCATGATAGAAAGGGCTGTGGAGGGCACATGTACGTATGACTTAGTAGCATGGTATATAGGTAGAGTAAGACTAAGGCATTACGTTAAATTATAATTCCTCTTGTTCCATGCTCTTAAACTTTTGGTACAACCACCCACACAACCAGAAATCCTATGGGCTCTGGAAATACCTACTCATGTAGGATTAGGGTAAGTTTAGTGGGTAACTTGGACTGGGATTCTGGAGTCAGTGTATAGTCTGATGTGCCATACATACACCAAAAGAAAAATCAACATTTCTTAACAAATATACAACAGATCTCTGAAGGTTTGATGAGGAAGCTGGTACCAGGGAAACTTGTACTAGCTATAAAGCATGCCATGAACTGAATGGGAACAGTTAATATGGCCACTCGCTGACAAGGCTCAGGAAAAGCCATCAAACTTCTCACCAGTTCCCAGGATGGTTACAATGTGTGCCAGCAGGTTGGGTGTGGTCTCTGGGTACCCTCCCATAATTCATGTGTTCGTACACCAGTACGCACATGTGTATACAACTGACCTGATATTAGTACAGTGTTGATACTGGTGACACTCACGTCCCCAGTTGTAGCTGTACAAGTGATATTTGCTCCATCATCCTCACTCTGAATAACTCTGGCAATATATTGTGTCATAATCCCATTAGCAAAACAGGCAGAAGGGCAACTCCAGCTATAAGCAGTGTTTTCATTAGCAAAACTTGCTGAACAGTACAACATCACTGTGTCCCTACCAGTCATATAAGGACCACTGGGATTAGCAATGATGGTAACTGAGAACTGTCCATTAGCACCTACAACAAGATATTGCATTAGCAGATCAAACATTTGCACAATAAAATGAAACATTTGTACAGTACAGTTACATACAAATTCTCTAGTAGTTAGTACAGGCCAACACTGTGTTGAACCAGCAGTACAAGTACAAGGTAAATGTAATTTGTAGTAGGAATCATATAATAAAATGTAATGAACTAAGGGAGCTACAGCTATACTAGTGGACATTTAATTCCTGCTTCAGTCTTATAGCCAGTCAACAGTACAGTGATGCTATATGACATATGTACAAAGACAGATTCAGTGGTTTAATCATGCTAGTATTGTATTGTAGGGATCATAATTTCCTACCATGAAATATCACTTGAACACATACCTTACCTTCATGACAACTTGACTACTTGGCAGTGAAATCAAGCCCAAATGTGTTTCTAATTTCTAATGCCTATGTATGTAACTGATGCCTTCAGCCGCAACTATGATTAAGGCTACAGGTTCATGCAATTTCTTCACTGTTCAATGTCACTTAGGCAGGGATGTGCCTGCAGTGGTCGGGACCAGAAAAGTTGGAAATATTACAGGGACAAAGCCATGAAAAGGGAGGTCTCCTATAAATTTGCAGCTATGTTAGTTAATCCGTTAATCCTTACTTCTATCATCAAAATCTAAGTGTCCTGATTATCAGAGGTCTGCCTAAATTTTTACTCAATAAATTGTACAGTATATGGATTATGGCATTGTGTGGGTCTCCCTATTGGCAAGTGTCCACAGTACAGTGGAACCTTAGTTATCCGGACCCCACTTAACCAGATTCTCGGTTAACCGAACCGCGGAAGTGACTGCACTATTAGAGTAGTTGATAATACTGAAATTTTAAAAAATGTCCTTTATGCTATTTTAAAGCTGTTTCTACACAATTTCAGAGATATGGACTTTTCATACTTATGGACCACCCCTGGTCCCAAGGGGTTCGGATAACTGAGGTTCCACTGTATAATGTTCCAATTAAAATTTCTGAGTCTGACTAATTTTATGCATTGGTGGAGCAAAACTTATACATATTTTGTAATGGTAATATCATGCAATCCATGCCACACTAAATAAGGGGAATACCCCCTATCCCTAACACACATCCTGTTGGTGACCACCACATGTGATGTGATTATGTCATTTATATAATACCCTATTTCCTTACTGGTTACTACAGAGTTTAAAAATAATTGTTGAATACATGTTAATAATGTTTACATTCAACTTGGCAGACATCAAATGGAGACAATAAAGTGGCAGTACTTTCTTACAACATGTACTGGAAACATGACATGTCCTGATCCTCATTAATTAGGTATTCTTATATTCAGGGGCCTGAATATATGTACACTAAAAATGGGGGGTCCAAGATGGCCTTACCAGAGAGGAGTCTTAATATGACTCAGAATTATGTGAATAAAGATTGTGTAGTCCCTACTTTCTGTATTCTATTCATCAGTAATTCTATTTCTTAAATATCCAATTCACCAACAAATGTTTCCTATAACCTGTATGATCACTGAAGTCCATAACACAATGGTACTAATTCTTATATAATTGTCATCTGAAAAGTGAAGTATTCATCATGCTTCGTTGTCGGCTATGTTCAACCCGTTACAATTTTTTAAAATTCTGTAGCAATTTGTTGAAAACATTTTGGGTCGATCTGAAAGCTTGTTTGGGCTTAGTTACCTAACCAATACTGCCTCATTGTCGTCTGGGAAAAGTGAGGCTGGTTTTTGAGTGATCCTTTGTGGTTCATACTTGTACTGCATGATAATCATTCCTTAGCAACATTATATGCTACAATTTAAAGCCAGGCAGCACCCATGTTTACTGAAATTGTTTTTGGAAGTGTTTGTGTGTGCACGCATGTGTGTGCGTGTGTGCGTGCGTACGTGCGTGCGTGTGTGTGTGTGTGTGTGTACCTACCTATCTACCTATGTTTGTCTGTATGCGCCCACATGAGCAAAGTCATGAAATGGTAAAAGCAGCTTGCACGTAAGAAGTAAAAGCGAAATGAAGTCTGTATTAAACTTCTGCACAAGTGAACTTTGCTCCAAGGTGGTTTCTTCTTGGCGGTCTGAAAAACTGGTATGGCAACTCTTCATATACTCCGTGGACGGTCTTCCCTTTTGGTTTTATAGATGTTTAACAACTTTAAAACAATGTTGAAGGCCTTTTAGGCTACCAGAGATAGCATATCCTTCGAGATGAGAGGGGGCGTTACCCGTACTTATGTGAATGGAAATGAAGGGCAGCCTTTTTTTTTGAGGCCTTCTCTAAACAATCCGTGTGAGAAAACACGATAGACACACTATAAAACAGTTGAGAAGATACTTCTGTGTGTAATTTGCTGTTTAAAGTGGTTTGTTATAGTTACGTTTCCTTAGCAATGCATAGTAACGCAATTACTAAATTACAAAATAATTCATGAATTATGAAATACGCTAAATTACAGTATTTACAAATCTAATTATCTAGCTGAATTAATAATAACAATAGCAACTACAATTATATACATGGTTGATTAGTTGCTTATTTAGTTAGAATGGAATAGTATTAACTGCATGGGTGCCTGGTTTTTAGAAGTAGCATTACATCAACTTGTTCTCTTTGCAAAAGCAATTTTAGTCTTCAAAAAACAACTCAACATCAACAAAATGGTAATTACTTTTAGAGGTGCTTAGTATGTATGATGTAAGTAATTTTGCAATAAAGATAGGTATGTAAAAGAGTATTTTGCTGTACATGAGTACTGCATGTACTTCTTAGAGTGATACACCAATTTTTTGGCTTTACTTAATTAAAATTAGCAAGCTTCAAAAGGAGGCTCCATGGAATTTTGGTGCATCTGACCATGATTCAGCCACTGATATGCATCACGCATGACACATTGGATTGAGAGTTTGATAGATGGTGATGCATTCTAAGCACATGATTTTTGGCTAGTTCCCAAGTAGGTCTATAGCTACACACAAAATGTGACCATCTCAGCGAAAATCCGACTTGTTCGCATGAGCATGCGTATTCAGAAAAACGAAATTTAAAAATAACTCGTAAAATTATGCATGCTACAAAGAAAAAATACTTAAGTTTTTATCAGGCCAGTGCTATAATAGGGAAAACCCAAATCAATTAAAACTATACACCATCTTATTTGCCTGCTCGTGGAGAGTTCAAAAATCTTTGTTTCGTTTCTGTAGCTCCAACAACACGTACATTTGTTTACGATGCGGTAAACGTAAACAAGATTGTCATCATTTCTTCTACTAAACCACCTTCATATCCAAATGTAAGTTGTGGCTGCGAATGTAAGCGCCTGTAGTTTATTTTCAGTGTAGTTGCTGTACAAGTCAATTATCTTGCTCTTCCTACTGTCTAGCACTATAATTCCAAAATTACACACCACAGAAGGCTGAAACTTTGGTGATTCATTCCTTGAACACTGCAGATAATGCTAGAGAAAAAAAATTCCAAAATTGTCCACACAAGTCGGGTTTCTGCTGAGATGGTCACATACGACGAACACATATCTCTGTGTCAAAATCTTGTCAAGTAGGCTTAAGCAGAAGCGCAAAAAAGCATTCTAGAATTATAACATACATATATTTTACTTACTTCTACTACAATTAGCCTCAGTTCCATTAAATATCCCGTTACTCTGACAGATCCTCACAGCATCACCAGTAACCATATACCCCATTGCACATGAAACAGTACAGGTATCTTCATAAGAAAGAACTCCATCACCTCCCAATGGACAATCAAGCATTCCATTTATAGGATTAGCGGGCATCGGACAAGTAACTGCAAAAGACCTCATTGACTTACAAAGTGTAAAATACTATATGTTACCTCTACTACACACAGCATCAGTGCCAGTCCATGTACTATCACTCTGACAGATCCTTGTGGCAGCATCATTTAGCATATAACCAGTATCACACATGTATCTACAAGTGTCTCCAACATTAGGAACACCGTCACCTCCAAATGAACAATTGAGCATACCATTCATAGGATCATTGAGTTCGGGGCAGGCAACTGGAAAGCAACAGTGTATATAAGTGTACTGATAGTTACATAAGTACATATATAATTTGGTAGTACACCAGTTACATAACATAGTACAGTATTAACTATCCAATCTCTTCCATAACCAGTGCTAGTAAAAAACTACTCATGTAAGATTGCTATATAGTAATTTACAAACACGTGTACAATTCTGAATCATTGTTAAGATCATAGTAATAATGCCAGGGAATAAGAGTATATTTTAGTATTACTGTATATTTTATAAGGTGCAACTGTTCACCAATTTTTCACAAGGATGCTGTTCATGCAAGAACTTGCACCTTGCAGCATATACTGTAAAGGTGTATGCACAAGTAGTGGTCCATAAAACTTTACTGACAACTTTTCCTATTTTACATCAATGAAAAACAAAGAGTCATTGCTATTTAGTACATTAGAGAAACTTTAGTTAGCAATGTAGGTTATTATTTAGGAGGAGCAATGCTTGGAATAAAGTCTGGTCAGGTTCCAACCATGTGAATTAATTGCTGTGAACATGTTTTGCTGGTTGTCTTGTCATTTATGTCTTACAATACCACAAATATCAGATAGGATGAGCAGACTCTTTGGCAGACAAGAAGTCTCTGGAATCTCAAGTGAGCTGTGATACTGTAACAAGTCAATCAACTGGAGCAAACTTGAAGTAAAGTGTAGAATAACAATGTGTGATATATATCAATGTATAGCAATACTCATTCTGTATCGTGATACCAATATGCACCTCACGTATTGGTATTTTGATTGCACAATCGCGGAAATATGTAGGTTTGGTTTTGTGCAATTTACTAGACTCTTTAAGCTAGTAATATAACAGTGTAATAGAGAAATAGCTGGTACTACAGTGGAACCTCTCTATTACGGACATTTTGGGACCCAGAAATTTTGACCACTTTTTTGCTGTAATATAGAGGTTTTCCTCTTTCAGAGGTAAAAAAGTATTAACCAGACCTGTTGAGACCAAAATTCTTGTCCGTATTATGGAGGTTCTTTTTTCTATTGTGTCCTAACATACTATAAAAGTCTAGCCTTTTGGACTACAACAGTGTAGCAGCACTGTTTACCAATTTCCTGGAGTCTGTAAGCTTGTTATATAGTAGTACAACAGGATAATAACTGGTACTTGACTGTGAAAATTTATTGGATTTAAGTGGACATAAGGTTCTTCTACAATGTGCACAGTGTATTGATAACTGTATCGGTGACTACACAGCTGTTAGATACAGATATGCTCTTTCAGATATACCGCACATCACTAGTGTATAATATGGAGGTATTGTTGTTCTTGGGAATTGGAACTGGAGGCACATGTATGTATGACTTGGTAGCATGGTATATAGGTTGCGTGATCAGGTAAGGTTTTCTCTAATGAGGCTAAAGTATTAGGCTAAATTGTAATTCCTCTTGTTCCATGCTCTTAAACTTTTGGTACAACCACCCACACAACCAGAAATCCTATGGACTCTGGAAATACCTACTCATGTAGGATTAGGGTAAGTTTAGTGGGTGACTTGGTCTGGGATTCTGGAGTCAGTGTACAGTCTGATGTGCCATACATACACAAAAAGAAGAATCAATATTTCTTAACAAATATACAACAGATCTCTGAAGGTTTGATGAGGAAGTTGGTGCCAGGAAACCTTGTACCAGCTGTAAAGCATGCTATGAGCTGACTGGGAACAGTTAATACGGCCACTCGCTGACAAGGCTCAGGAAAAGCCATCAAACTTCTCACCAGTTCCCAGGATGGTTACAATGTGTGCCAGCAGGTTGGGTGTGGTCTCTGGGTACCCTCCCACAATTCATGTGTTCGTACATCAGTACACACATGTGTATACAACTGACCTGATATTAGTACAGTGTTGTTACTGGTGACACTCACGCCCACAGTTGTAGCTGTACAAGTGATATTTGCTCCATCATCCTCACTCTGAATAACTCTAGTAATAGTTTGTGTCATAATCCCATTAGCAAAACAGGGAGAAGGGCAACTCCAGCTATAAACAGTGTTTTCGTTAACAAAACTTGCTGAACAGTGCAACATCAATGTGTCCCTACCAGCCATATAAGGACCACTGGGATTAGCAATGATGATAACTGAGAACTGTCCATTAGCACCTACAAACAAGATATTGCATTAGCAGACAAAACATTTATACAATAAAATGAAACATTTGTACAGTACAGTTACATACAAATTCTCTAGTAGTTAGTACAGGCCAGTGCTGTGTTGAAACCAGCAATACGAGTCTAAGGTAAACATAATTTTTTTTATAAATGAGTAGGAATCATATAAATAAAACGTAATGAACTAAGGGAGCTACAGCTATTATAGTGGACATTTAATTCCTGCTTCAGTCTTATAGCCAGTCAACAGTACAGTCATGATAGAAGTAAGGATTAACTAACATTGCTGCAAATGTATAGGAGACCTCCTTTTCTCATGACTTTGTCCCTGTAATATTTCCAACTCTTCCCCTTATACTTGTTTGTTTACCTTATGACTGGTGAACCAGAGCATATAGCACATCAAAGAAAAGAATGATGCCTAACTTACTAAAAAATTAATTGTGTGACTAAATGCATACTCTGACTATCAATAACTGAAAAGTGACATGGTTATTCTACTTCTGTGTTCCACCCTATACAACATTATAGACGAAGAACATTATGAGAAACACCTTTGTAATCACTCCACTCAGTATATGAAAATTGCAGACTCCCAGCAAAAGGAAGTCATTATCTCACTACCCATGAACATCTACACGGTAGCTAGTGGAGTAAGAAATGTGTTGGACACAAAGGAGGATAAGGATAGTCCATGATACATGTATTGGTAGCTGTGATGGTAGGCAAAAAGCATGTTGGACCTAAGCAGGGATGTGTCCAGGTTTAGAGCAGTGGTGGCTACAACAAACAGGGATAAGTCCAGAAGAATGTGTGGGGCCTTAGTTTCCATCAGTTGGAAGTGACTTTGTAGTGGTTGGTGAGTGGTAGTGGTGGCTATTTTATTTGAGTGGTGGCTGGTCCTAACCACTGCCGGCACATCCCTGCTTAAGTGACATTGAACAGTGAAGAAATTACACGAACCTGTAGCCTTAATCATTGAGGCTGAAGGCATCAGCTCTACATGGCAGTAAATTAGAAGCACATTTGGGCTTGATTTCACTGCCAAGAAGTCAAGTTGTCATGGAGGTAAGATAAGGCTGGTGTTCCAGTGATATTTTATGGTAGGAAGTTATGATCCCTACAATACAGTACTAGTGTGTACTGTATGATTAAACCTAACTATGTCTTTGTATGTATGTCATACAGAAGATCTACATACTAAAATCTAAGTGTCCTGATTATCAAAGGTCTGCCTAAATTCTTACTCATTAAATTGTACAGTATATGAATTATGGAATTGCGTGGGTCTCCCTATTGGCAAGTGTCCACAGTATAAGGTTCCATTTAAGGCCAATTAAAATTTCTGAGTCCATCTAAATTTATGCATTTGTAGAGCAAAAATTATACACATTTTGTAATGGTAAGAGATCATGCAATCTAAGTTTTTTGCAGGTTTAAGGGTTAAATTACCAGTAATTCTCACATGCTTAAAGGACTTGCGTGGGCGAAGATCAAACAATAAGAGTGCTATTATTTCCATATAGTACTGAAAGGAGAATACAGCACTGTTGATCATGTGCTTAACATTATAAATTGCCAGAAGTAGCCAAAATGATGCTATTTATTTGTTTTATGACCAAACGTGTACTACATAGACAATTGTCTGATAGCTGAAAACTGACACAGTTCGAGTCTACAAAATGAACGCGCTCCAAACAAAGAGCACTTTAAACCAGTCAATTGTGGCAGTGCTTTAACTAGTATACATTGGTGGCATCTTTGGGCGAAATATTTCTGACCTCAAGCAGGCGGCTACTATTAGCAAGTCTTTCTTTGTTTTACAGTTTTGAATGGCAACTTAGCTAAAAGAAACTCTAGTGAAAGTTTCATAAATGTTGTCAAATTTTAGGAAATTTATTGTCACATGTTTTCGTATTAGTGACACTAATTTTTTTTATATACAGTCAATTCCAGGTTGCTTGTGAATGTAATTGAACAATTCAGATACATGATATTTGCACACATGAGCTGATTTACAACCAAGCTCCAGGACTCCTGTGAATAATACAACCAAATTACTCATCATCTTAGATTGTTAGACATTGCCAGGGGCGTACTGAGGTAGTCGTTCAGCACATTTAAACATTCAAGTAGCCTTCGTGTGATCATGTACGTGTGTGAATTAAAGTTCATTTGCACTTTGCAAGCAACTGTAGTAGATTTTGGATACTTATGAAACTGATACGTAGCTACTGTGTCAGACTTTGCTCAACAAATAAGAAAACCAATTCCAGTTTGTTCATAATTAGTGCAAGGGCTCAACAAATTCTGGTTAAATTTGGCACCTGTTGCTGTCTGTATGTTACCGATCAAACCTTTCCATTACTGTAATAACATCAAAGAGTGATCAGATGTGTTTGGACAATACAAGTTGAACCAAATGTGATATCACAAATTAACACTAATGTCCAAATGAATGAAGTTTATATCAATAGTCAAAAGTACTCAAACAACAAACCCACAGCCCAGCCATATAGTATAAAGCATTGGAGAAAGCATACAGCACTAATTAATTAACAGCCACCCCTGTAGATTATCTACATTAAGACATAGAAATTATTGTCATAAGGAACACCTTTGGATAAGAGCAGTGGCTTACATTAGAATAAGCATGCAAGTGCTGAGTGATTGTCAATGACCCAAAAACACCAAAAGTTGTGTATGAGATTCCAAACATATAAGTGGTTCAATTATATAGTATGTGCGCTTTGAGCTGAATGCTCAAAAACATTCAATAACTCATGGATGCAATTACACACGATCTTGAAATTTGGCTCATTTGTAGTACTGCTTGACCCGCTAAAAATATTTCAAAATGTTTTTGTTCAAATGTTTGACAAAATATTTATAGTCAATCAAAATTTTCACAATACATTTCCTATGGGGAAGCCATATAAGTACAGTGTCCATTACAGTCCTTTCCCGAATTTGTAATGGAGCCAAACCGTACGTATCTGTTGTTGACACCTTTGCTGTTACCACTAATCATTCGGTTGGCTGAAATTTTAACTCTGTTGAGAAAAACAATCCACTTTTAATTTTTAGCTGTTTTTCAGGATTCAGCTCAACTTGTACATAGCTTAGTATTTCAATAAATATTCGTAAATACAAGATTTATCACTTACTTGTGCAGGAGACCACAGAAACAGAAGTAAACTTTGCACAGAGAAATTCAGAAGATACCTACCAGTCAATAATCGAAACAGTCATTGTGCCCCCATCAATGTAACACATCAGAGTCATAAAATTAAGTTGCTTTTTGTCTCGCATGCCTGAACTATGAGGCTAAGTCATAGAATTCTGTAACCAGTAGACTCTGCAGAACTGAACTCGTAAAGCAAACATGTGTATGTGATTTCAATTCTAATTGAATTTCTCAAATAAGTGTACAAGTTTCCAAGCCATTGGCAACCACTTGACAACCATTGATAGAGCTCTACATACAAATGCTATTAACTCCATGATGTAACCTGATCTATAATACAGTAATATACCAGCCATGTTAGGGTTCATACTAAGAAGAGGATATAACATGATGACTAGATAAGAAAACTCAGTTAAAATCTAGCATGGCACATACCCAGATATCACCAGGACTTATTATATGGATATATGGATCTATATAAATGCATTTCTTTATCCAGTGTGCAGCATGCATCAGGGTATGTTATATGCATCATAATAGCTTGGTTTGCTTTCCAGAGAAACAGACTTTGATTCTGCAAGGCCATAGAGAATAGACATCAAGAAGACCTTGGCAGCAGGAAATCCCTTTGATTTAGTTCACTCTTTTGATGTGTTTGTGTACAAATTACTTGTTTTGTCAGTGTGACACTATTTTGTTAGCAAGGTATATTTTGTCATCTCATTTCAACCTTATATGGAAGTGTTAAGCAGCATCAAATCAATTTATCACATGGCTAATTAACAAATATAAAACAGTTTGTTACAGTGTGTCTGGATAACTTCTTCACAGTGTGTCCTATGGAGTCCTGGTAAGGACCATTTGATTCTCCATTCAATGCCAAATCACACCATATGAAGCTCACACGAGTCAAACATTTTTATAAATGGCTACTGACGTGATGCATGTGAAGTAACAGGAAATACAGTCACAGTTCTTCGTGGTGTCATAGCAAGTGAGCGATTGTTGTTACAACAATTATTGATACTTGTCTATATAGCCCAACAAATAAACTTTCCATTGATATAAGGTTTTCAGTTAATATCAATAGACAAGCTTGTCTGTGCTGGCTGTTTAGAAGCCATTCTTTAAGCATGCGTTACTTACAATATTTGTGTTTTGTGTAGTACTAAAAGCTGGAACGAAATGGAACGGGGTGTGCACCAAGTTAATAATTAATTTTGTAAAATCGTCGAAAACAAATAACAAGTTAGCGAATATAACAATAAAAAGTTACAACTAGCCACACTAAAGTAACTTAACTAACTATTGTACAACCACACTACATTACTTAACCAAAAACCTAGTGATTTAGTTGCTGCACACCCTGCTACGTCTAGTTCAAAATCTAGTTTAACTGCTATAGCCAGTAGCTATGTAAATAACTGATTTACATTTCATCAATATTCTAACCATGTATGTATACTGATTGACATGTACAACTTACTAATAATAATAATAATAATCATTCTTGGTAAACATATTCACAATACTTATGTACTGTAATATTATAAATAGTTTAATTTTGGCTACTACAAAGTCCAACTATACACAATTCAATTGGGATAGGGCAGCTTTCAACATGACTAACAGAGTAGGTGCATTAGATTCTAATTCTGTTAAGACTAGTAAATACAATCCTTCTTCCATCAAATCTAAAATAAGATTATGCGTAGCAGCTTCATTGCTCTTATTTTCTAGATCACAATTCCTTAATGTGGTACAATTGTTTGTTGGAAGTATATTATACACAGGCCATGCTGCTAAAAAGGTAATTTATATCTATACTAGTACATTGTGATACTCATAATAGGTGTACACACGACTAAACAAAGTTGGTGTGTGCGTTTCATATAGAACAGTGGTTTGATTAGTCAATAAGATAGGCAGTGGACATGATAAAATGGTTTTAAAGTGGAAAAATTATCAATAACAACTGCTAGTGAAGACCTTGAAAACGGTGACAGTAATGAGTCAGATTCCTTAGACAGTTCAGATGATAATTCTACTGATCACTATTGTATCAATTGCATGGCTTTTATTGACAACCCTAAAGCAAAAGCAAATCGATATACCATTACTGGAGATAACTTGGACAAGAGTATACAGCCTAGATTTATGACAATGGATCATCAAACTCAATCACTACATTATTTTCATTCATATGTATAACCTTGAACCGTGTCTCATTTGGTAACCTCACTGACGATGTCCCAACAAGTAGACTGTTGCAAAGTCTTAATCCTGGTGATTTTCTTCCTTCACTGTATGATTGCCAAAAGTTGTGGGATAATTACACAGTTTTGATAGCTCGAGTACTATGTGAAAATTTAAAGGCTTTTGAATCATTCAAAGATTGCGTTACTAAACATATAATGCATAAGTATTCAACTCAAATGGCTAAAATTCTGTTACTGTAAGTTGCAACTTTGCATGGTAGATGATATTGATATTAATCCTCAATAGGCATCATTAGGATTACTGTTGGAAAACAACCGTGAAGAAATGCTGGATATACTAAATATACTGCATAAGTACGTCCTGTCTAAAGGAACAACAGGTTTGAAAGTTTAACATTGGAATAAAAAGTTTTTTTATTGTGATATCACGGTAAAACTTTCTACACTTCTATTTATGAGAGATCAGCTAACAGTTGAGCGGGCTTGAAATAGTGTCAAGCCACATGCGACTGCTCCTTCAGCTACAGAAACACTAGAAGACCTACAACCAGCTGTATGTGATTGGCATGCAGAGTATATATTTTTGCAGGTGCAGTACATTATAATTTGTAATGATAAATTATGAATGCAGGTGATATTTAACAGATTATATAAACACGGTTTCAACTTGGAGAAAGGGTGTCTATTGCAACCGAGGAATTTAATTAACAGAAGAAATGTCGCTTCAGATACCACTGGAAGGTTCAATGCTAGTCAATTTTTTTGAATTAGTTGTTGAATGTCAAATCACTGCAGCTGCCATGAATTATTTTGGATTACAATCACCTATGGCACTCCAATGAAGAATAAAGTTCCTGGTAACATTCTTAATAAAGATAAATGGAAAACATTAAAAAGGATAGTTAATGATATAGTGGACCATTATGTAGTCACTCATGAAATAGATCAAGTATCACAACATCACCCTCTGCAGCTCTCTGCTGAATCCAACCCACACCAAGCACAGATTCAAAGTGAGCATTCATATGCATCACCATATGAATTGCATTCAAACAGAATTATAGTGGAACATAATTATATTTATGATGGGCAACCCTCCATAAAAAAGAGACGTGTTTTACCGACATCAATAGCTTATAACCAACCATCCATATCATCAAGACAGACTGCACCTGATGGTGCATTTGAATATGCATGTACAGCATGAAAATGAAGGTGACGGTGAAAGGATTATACGATGCTGGAAAATGATGTTGTATTCCTTTCATGGTAAACGTACAGAGTACACACTTGAAGCCATTCACCTGCAAGCTGCAGTTAATGCTTGTGTTTCTCCATGTCTACGCGAGGAGTTAATTTGGTGCCGTGTAGTCAATACATGTGGTGGATTAGGGAATAACCTCCCAACTGACTTGTTCATGGAACATTTAAACAGAACACTCAAGGACTACATTAGAGGACTAGGTCCAAATGCATCAGAAAAAAAAACATGGTGCAAGTGAGTAAGTCTCTTCACAGCTTAATAGACAGTACCAAGTATTTTGATGACATAACTGAAATTAGTCCTGATTTTCTGTCTCATACCAAACATTGCAATAGCAAAGATGTAGAAATGATTTTAAAAGAATTAGCTACTGGATCAAGGGTGTTTGACTATATACCAGGGTGCTTTCACGAGTCGTTTAAATCCTTAAAAGCCCACATCTCCAAACATCTTGATACACATGACTTAATAAATACAATAAAGCGAAACCAACAATCTATTGCAGACCACATGGACTTGATACTTTCACAAGAAAGAAGACAAAACCGAATAATTGTATATACTGAATGTTGTAATACAGGCATGAGCAGGGTGAATACAATACATTAATGTTACTTGAAAAGTTGTAGAGTTTGTAATATTTCAGTACAATATTTATATGATCTTATTCCAAGGTCTAGCAACTTCTGTTCAGTGTCCATATCATGAAAGTTATTGATTATGTACATAATAGCTCCATAGTTCAACCCAGTGCAAACTTCCTCTCCCACCAGCAAGTATGAGCTGTTTGAGGATGACTGACACCATTGTTGTCTGAGGGAAATTAATGATTGATGTAACTGCTTCTGATGGTCTTCTGTCAGGGTACAACTACTAGCAGTGCAAATAGCTGACTTTTCCCCACCGCCATAGGAAACCACACCAACAGGTCTGCTAACACAGCTAGGGCAGCTACACAAAACCTGGTACATATATCACAACATGTGTGAGGATCACATTTTTCAAAGTTGGGATCCTTTTTAACTTCACTCATCAAGACCTGACATCTACACTTTTCAACATTTCTACAATAATATTTCATAATATCTTGTGTATTGCTGGACAAATACTTCTTTTGGTAATAGAGAACTGCATGTGCTTTCTGTTTGTCACGGCCAGCATGGCCTGTTTCTTGCACATAAAGTTCAGTATCTGTGGGGAGCCCCAATGAATGATTCTCCTAATATTAGGATAATCAAGCCCCATTCCAAATGCCACAGTTGCAAATATGATGCGAATGAACCCATCTGGTTTGGTGAAATCTGCTACAATTTTAGCCTTTGTACGTATTTTCTGCCGTACAACCATCAAATTTGTCACAAATATGCCCTCTAGCCCCCTTTTGTTGAATGCAAACAAACAATTACGATCATATAGACCAAGCACCATATTCTGAAATGAAGTTATCATTTCTTCATAGCTCCGACAAAATACAATACACCTATCACTTTCTATCCCATTTTTCAATAGCCCATCAATCAATGGCTGCAGCATTTCCATGTATGAAGCTGGTTTTTCTAATACTGAATAATGCAAATTGGGATTATTAGGCAGGTGGATAATTTCATGACAGCTGTACATTTCCAGGGATTCAATAATTGTTACACGGGTCAAGTGGTTTGCAGTAGCAGTTCGGGCCATCATGTTGACTTTCACTAGTATCATTGATCACATTTGGCCTATGTTAGCGAACTCTTGGCGAAAATCTTTTCCACTGAAACAGGACACATGTAGTCATACACATATATTATAGAGGTCAACTATACATGACATGACATAGTTTAATTCAAATTACTGTTAGCTATAAATATACAACTGTACAGATATTGCACAGGTATAAATCATACAAAAACAATCAACAATGGGAGAGTTTATTTACACTACCAATGGAATAAATGTGTTTTACGGAAATGAAATCTACGGTATCCCATAGTAAATTACAGAAGCAAATTTTTGAGTGATTAGCTGGGTCATCTTAAAATGGTGGAACAAGGCCACTTCCATTGAGACCATAGTTTCCCAATCACCCCTCATTTTCGCCGATAATCACTAGCTGTTAACTAATGTTGTAATTGTAATTACTGTCTACAAATACCATGTACAAAACACCCGACTATATAAATTTCAAATGTAATTTTGAACCCTATAAACACCACAACACGTACACCTGTCTTAGTAATTTTGAGCTGTGCACCGTATTATTGATATTTTCCAATGGCATCTCTGTGTAAACAGAAAGTATCAAAGTACTGTTCAAAAGCAAGCCATAAATAAGTAGGCGATTTGAAAAGAATCACTAACTACCATGGCTGCAAAATATGACATTATTGAACTGTACCATATCATACTGCAACACTGGAGGTTGTTAGCTCACAAAAAGGCTACTTGAATTCTGAGAATTTAAGATACTCGAAAACACAGGCCAGTCATACAGTTCAATAATAGTAAGTCTTCCACCTGTACCAAACAAATCAGGACATTTACAGGAAACTAGTAAACCACAGTCTCATTTGGAGTGGCCTAAAATAATTGGTAGGGATGTGCATCTTACCATTTAGAGATCAAATGAGCTTGACCAACAACGATGCCTGATAAACTGTCACAGAAAATACTGCAGGTAAACAGTTCCCTATGAACCAGCAGGGATTCTGGACTCATGTACAACAACTGGTACTTTCCCAATGCTACTCCGTCACCCAGGTCCTTGCCTTTGATATACATCACTTGTAAACCCTTCTTCGTGAACGATTGGACTTGATCAAGTATTAAAGATGTCAATGGTGTTATACACACAACAGTGGTGTGGGACTGAGCATGACCAGCAGTAGCACACTCTTTGTACTTTCTGATGTAGTCAAATACTAGTGGTAATAATGCATAACACACGCTTTTCCCACTTCCTGTTGGCAGCGATATGAAGATATCTCTTCCCTGAACAAAATTATACACTGCTTCAAATTGCTCTATCGATGCGTTATTATATCCCAGAAACTACACGGCTGAATTGATACACTCAGATATCACGCTATCAGGTAAGCACACTTCAAAATGAGGTATAAATGTGAGTTTATCCTCCAGCTCCATAGTCACATACAAACCGCTTCTAATAGTTCTACATGGATTGATTTGATAGGCTAAGTTTTTAAAATGGTGCAGGGCCCAAAACTTACACATATGTCACCAGACCCTACTCAATGCAGTGGGTGGGGTCTGGGCACAAGACTAGAATGTCTATAGAGGTTATCTGTTTGACGTCACACTAAATATTTTTCATATCATCACAGGTTATCTTTGTGAATGTGAGGCAAGAGTGAGTTACAAGCCGAAAAACACTAGTGAAAATAAGAAAGCTGTAGTGCATTTGTTATGTCATTCATTGCTTAGTAATATCGCTTTGCAGCTGGAAAAATAACAGGGCCATTAAACTCCAGCTGCTCACTGGCTTGTACCCCTGAATTTACCCAGTCTCCACTATTCCTGCTCTTCAATTGGCTATTAATATAAGTAACTCACTCGGTGTAGCAATTCCCCCAAGTCACTCTTCAATTGTGCAAAGTCGCAAAAAGTTTCAATTTCTCGCATGGGTCCCATTGATTTATGCCTCAAAAAACATGGTAGCTAGTAACTGTTACTAACTAAAAATGACATAAACGGATAACCTCTATAAGTAGAAGGAAATGAACTCTAGCACAATTCTAGTCACTGTGTGTCAGTTGGAAACGGTGCAAAATCTGTTTAAAATGATTTTTCTACTTGGCGCGTGCTCCAATTGGTTCTGTTCTGTTCCATTCTATTCCAGCTTTTAGCACTACCCATGCGTTTTACATGTTTTAAAAAAACAGCTGATATATCGGCCTATGCAGCTTTAAAGGTTAACAATTATTTTGCTCAATGCCAAAGTAGGGACTTTCCCACTGAGCTATGCTGTAATACCATCATTTATCTCTTATTTCACTATTTTTTTGTTGCATAGATTCCCACTTCATTTTTAAATTTAAATTTTAAAAAAAATACTAATTTCTATATTAAAACTGGGATTAAATATGCAACTACAGTCATTGAAAAACTATTAGCGGAAAGAATCCGAAGATACCGAAGTTGTAATTTTCTGAAGCTCCCTAAAATTCCCACTCATTTGTCTTTATTGAGTTATGCTTGCCTGAAGGCATCAGGTAGGCATTTAGTCAATCAGTAGAAAATAGCCTTTTAAAATTTTTTGTAGCAACTAATTGGAAGCACTTTTTTGCTGCTTTAAAGATATATACGTGTATATACAAGTAGAAGGAAAAATTAGGAATTTTAAGCTGGATTAGGGATCAAAGAAGAAAAAGGCAGGGAAACAAGGGAACAGCTGAAAGTTGTGAAACAAGGGAAGTTGCCTATTCCTGCAGATATACTAGTGGACATCTAATCCCTACTCTTCAGTCTATAACCATGACTGAATTAGGGATTACATGTCCACTAGTATATCTGTAGGTATAGGCAACTTCCCTTGTTTCACAACTTTCAGCTGTTCCCTTGTTTCCCTGCTTTTTTGTTCTTTGATCCCTAATCCAGCTTAAATGGTACAAGGCAATCCATAAAATAATTTTGCGACTAAACACGTGCCACAATAATCAATTATGCGCTGAAAAGTGAGGTGGCCATTACACTTCGTTTGTAGCTATGCTCCGCTCATTACACAGTGTTACAAACGAAGAACAGTACAAGAAACTTCTTTGCAATGAATCCAGTCGCTACGGAAAATGCAGGTGAAAAGCATGACACAGCCAGAGGGAAGCCATATCATGCTATTGCAAATCAACACCTTGCATTGTCAGTATAAAGAACTAGAACACAAAGGAGGACAAAAGTAAGTCCATGATACGTGCATTGTACATACTGTGGTTGGCGAAAAGGCACCTCTCAGGATGAAGTAACGTCGAACAGTGAAAAAATCAAGCCCGTAGCCTTACCCATTGTCGAGTTATGTTTGGCTGAAGGCATCAGTTAGTTAGTTAGTCAGAATAAAATTCTGTTAAATAGATAATTTTAAAAACCTGTAGAAACTTGTTGGAAGGGTTTGGGGGTGACTCTGAAGGCATTTTGGGGCTTGGCTATACCTAACCAATACTGCCAAGCTGTTATGAAGGAAATTTGAGGTTAGTTTTAGGGTGATATTTTTGGGCAAGAAAGCCCAAAACTGCATGATCCCTAATATACAGTACTACCATACTGTATGATAAGACTTGCATGGGAAGATCACAGCAAAAAATGGTTCTATAAAAGTCATACAGAATGCAACTGTTCTATGTTGGGCAGTTATAGAACACTTTAATAGACCCACAGTTTAATATCAGGTAGTTATAGAACTGACAGGCCTATTTGCAGGCTAATAGCCTGCTTTGAGTGATTAATCTACTCATTCTGGCCAGTACAACCAAGCCAATCTAGGCTAATAGTCTGTATTGCGCTGGTTGACCAGTCAACCCAACCAGTAAGAATAAAACCACTGGATTCAATTTGTAGACATACGTACTTGGGAGATTTTGATGATGGTTGCTTGCAGTTGGAGGCAGTGAACGTTCTTACTAAATTAGTTCACATAAACGAATGAGTCCTAGGAATATCACAGAAATATGCTTATTAAGTACCACAGTCAAAAATTTTTAATCATTGAGAAGACGGACCATCCTCTTGCTCATAATGCAGGCACAATGTCTACTTTACTGATGATAAGACTACTCCGTAAGTTTTGTGTGTCATGTTTGTACCTCAAGTTGACAATTCTCTATAAAAGTTAAAGCACTGTGCTATATTTGTCTCTTCACCACACCCTCGTGCCATATTTTTGTAGTGCATGAGCGTAAGCGGTACTTAACTGGTTTAATGTATGAATCTAGAGTTGTAATCAATAACCGTTTAACACTGTTTATCATGATCTGGAACACCACAATGGCAGTGAGAAAACTAGCGCTTACTCGTGATTAGCAGAAGGTTAATTTGTAGCCAATAACATGAGTTATCACATAATTTGTGATCTGTCAGACCAGAATTCAGTTAGTAGTGGGAGAGGAGGACGAAGAGAATGACCGAGGAAGGCTATGGTTACAGTGTACAAGAGTAATGAACAATTAGTATAGTATTATTCACGAGTGTGGCCATCAGTGCGACAAAGTTGAAGGTGTTAGGGCCACTAAATCTAACCTAGAAGTTACTGGACTTACAATGATGGACAGTTTAGTGAACAATTTAAGACTGAACGGTATAATTATTGTAGTGGAATTAAGAGCATTTGTATATGTAGCCATTAATTTGCTGTCAATTGCTATGGTAATGTTGTTGACAGCTTTGCTAGTGGACGTAATTGTGGTCATCTGTGGGTCGTGTTTATGGTTGTGTCACATAATGTGCTTTACTACCATACAAAAGAAAACAAAGCAGACTTTGATGGAAAATATAGCACAGTATGGAATATAAAAGCACACTTTTCCCTTTAGATGGTATCATACATTAAAATATACTTTAAATTAACAATTTTTAAAATACTAGTTTGTTCAATTTTTTTTTGTTTGTTTGTTTGCTGTACTATATAGATAACAGCTAGCTGTAGCAAATAAGAAACACACACATAACAATCACAAAGCGACATAAAAACTACGTAGCTAGCTATTAAGTTCCTGTACAGCTTATCAAAGTATGTACTGTGCCAAAATTGGAAGCACATAAGCCCGTAGTAGTGTGCATAGCTTACCTTGGGGTAGCAGTGGCACTCAGATCTATGACCTGTCTCAGTACGATGGTCCGCGTTCTATTCGCCCGGGCCGGAAGTTGTTTGAACAAACAGGCCCTTTCAGTTGTCTGGAGCTTAGTCTCGGCTGTCCAGCACTGAGTGGCTGAGTCAGTGTGTTCACAAGAACAAGCCGTCGAGTATCAGTCCGTCTATAAAGTAACAAATCTCTTCGTCAATTGCAGTCCAGGTGTTGGCAAAAGTTGAAGTGATAACTCAGCAGCCTTAACATTTCATGTGCAACACTTGAAATTATAAGCGCCCCGCTCTTTCAGCAGCATAAGCACTTTCTGAAATAATTTTGTGGTATCTACAGAAAAGTGTTGAAACGGAAAATTAATGCCTCGGTTTGGTTTCGATGCTTGAAGAAGACAACCAACCTGATTGAAGATAAAAGGAAAGACAAGGCACACAGGGCGTACACTCATCAGAACCCCAAAAGGTACATCCCATCAGTGAGTTTGTTGTTGTGATGTAAAATGGTGACCGTGCACTGCTTCGTTTGGGCTCTAGGCTTGCGACTGTGGTCAGTGAGTGAGACAAGATTTCAAGTTTTGGAGATTTAAAAAAAAATTCTATATCCGGTCACCAGTAAGTGTTTTCTTGTTTTTAATGCTGTATTTCATGCTAGATGGACTAATATTGTTCCGTAAGGTTTTCATGGCGTAAGATGTCTCAAGGATGATATTTAAAGGTGACATTTTAGTCAGCTCGCATCATTTTCGGTAGGATCCCTACTTAAACAGTACTACCGTACTGTTTGATACATGTACATGTTTGATCTAAGTTCCCACTTGATCTTCAATCTGATTATCATTTTACCAAAAAGGGTTTATTCCACTACAGTTTACTGAGGTATGCATGAAAATCCATATAGGTGGTAGTGCACAATTGACTGCACCATTAGAGCATCTTGGTTTTTGTGATATAATTCCTTGACTTATAATCTCTGAAAGAGTTCACGTTGATAGTTCACCAAGTTCTGAACTATGTAGATGGTTTAGACAGTAGTTGTGAGAACAAATTTCACTAGTGATTTTTGAATCATACAGAACAAGGGACTGTACGATTTGATTAACACACAAATGTAATTATTATAAGGTACACCTTTATTACACATTTAGCCGTGGTACCACATAACGATCACACTCTGACAGGTCCTCACTACCATTAACCATATACCCATCATTACATGTAGAGGTACAAGTATCTTCAAAAGAAAGATTCCATTCATTGGATCAGTGGGCACTGTACAGGGAGCTGCATGAAAATGACTTGTCAAATAGGCTTCAGCAGAAGCACAAAGAAGTACTCTTGAGTTATAACATATATATTTTTCTTACTTCTACTACAACTAGCCTCAGTTCCACTAAATGTCCCATCACTCTGGCAGGTCCTCATGGCAGCACCATTTACCATATGCCCCATTGTACATGTAAGGGTACAAGTATCTTCAAAAGAAAGAACTCCATCATCCCCCAGTGAACAATTGATCATTCCATTCATTGGATCAGTAGGCATTGTACAGGTATCTGTATAAAAATGAGGTTTAAGCAAAAGCACAAATAAGCACTCCTGAGTTATAAAATCGTCTGCTTTACTTACTTCTTCTACAACTAGCGTCGGTTCCATTGAACATCCCGTTACTCTGACAGATCCTCACAGCATCACCAGTAACCATATACCCCATTGCACATGAAACAGTACAAGTATCTTCATAAGAAAGAACTCCATCACCTCCCAATGGACAATCAAGCATTCCATTTATAGGATTAGCGGGCATTGGACAAGTAACTGCAAAAGACCTCAATGACTTACAAAGTGTAAAATACTATATGTTACCTCTACTACACACAGCATCAGTGCCAGTCCATGTACTATCACTCTGACAGATCCTTGTGGCAGCATCATTTAGCATATAACCAGTATCACACATGTATCTACAAGTGTCTCCAACATTAGGAACACCGTCACCTCCAAATGAACAATTGAGCATACCATTCATAGGATCATTGAGTTCGGGGCAGGCAACTGGAAAGCAACAGTGTATATAAGTGTACTGATAGTTACATAATTACATAAGTACATATATAATTTGGTAGTACGCAAGTTACATAACATAGTACAGTATTAACTATCCAATCTCTTCCATAACCAGTGCTAGTAAAAAACTACTCATGTAAGATTGCTAGCAATTTACAAACACGTGTACAATTTTGAATCATTGTTAATATCATAGCCAGGGAATAAGAGTATATTTTAGTATTACTGTTCATTTTGCAAGGTGCAACTGTTCACCAATTTTCACAAGGATGCTTTTCAAGCAAGAACTTACACCTTGCAGCATATACAGATAAAGGTGTATGCACAAGTAGTGGTCCATAAAACTTTTATTGACAGCAGTGAAAAGCAAAAAGTAATAGCTATTTAGTACATTAGAGAAACTTCAGTTAGCAATGTAGGTTATTATTTAGGAGGAGCAATGCTTGGAATAAAGTCTGGTCAGGTTCCAACCATGTGAATTAATTGCTATGAACATGTTTTGCTAGTTGTATGTCTTGTCATTTACATATTTACAATACCACAAATATATCAGATAGGGTGAGCAAACTCTTTGGTAGACAACGGGTCTCTGTAATCTCAAGTGAGCTGTGATACTGTAACAAGTCAATTAACTTGAAGGAAAGTGTACAAGTAATAGTTGTAACACACCCATGAGGTTTGTATCTGATTTGTAAACACAACACCCGAGGGCTGCAGGCCCAAGGGTGGAGTGTTTACAAATCAGATACAAATCCGAATGGGTGTGTTCTAACTGATCTGTGGTATGGGGCATGCGCAGATCAAAGGCGCCCATTTGTAACATGGAATGAGCAAGAACGCAAGGCTAATATTGGCTACCGCTGAGCGCTGTGTACAAGGAACAATTTTACTCACTAATTACTGTCTTGATGGTTAGTTAGTTCATTGTTAGCTAGTTTATTCATTGGTAGTGTGTTTGTTATGCACAAGCGCGAAGTGCCATCATTGATGCCAATTACTCCAACCATTGTACAGTTTCCGCATCATTTAGATGGGTGTAGCTGAAGTGTCTGATATTCATTGTTAAGTGGTGCAGCGCTATAATAGTTTTGGTTAGCTTAATTTATAGAGCAGTTTCAAAACCATGGTAACCTAAAATTATGCAATGGACTACACCCAAATCACCATGTTTTTATACCAGACTGTTAGATGTTGTAAATTGAATTCCTCGCTAAATTCATGCCAAGACTTATTAATATGTAAGTAAAATAGATGCCAGTGATAGAATAAATATGTAGATGAGTTATTAGACATTAAAAGATCCGTACTGCCTCCCAACAGGGCAGTTTCGTAGGAAAAAGAATTGCGTAAAGGTGGATTAGGCCAAATTACGATCTATTCACCGCCCAAAGGTGGTTAAAACTAGGGGAAACTTGCAGTATAGGTCTTTATCCAGCACCACAGCATCGTACAGCCACATCCTGCCATCCCCGAGTTAGCCAGAATCACTCATGTGCTGGGATTGCCATTTCATGTGAAAAAGTAGACAGCAAAATAAGACCGTTAAACTTTAACTGATGGTTGATTTTGACAATAAAACTTTACTCTAGCAAAATTCGTCACTAAGAGTCTTCTTTTGCTGGCGTTTTATCACAGATTGGTAATACGCCATCACCGGTCTCATGCCTTTCAGGAGCTCTGGCTAATCCAGGGATAGCTGGCTGTGGCTGTACGCTGCTGTGGTGCTGGATAAAGACCTATACGGCAAATCCCCCCTAGTTTTAACCACCTTTGGGCAGTGAATAGGTCGTAATTTGGCCTAATCCATCTTTACGCATTTCTCTTTCCTACGAAACTGCCCTGTTGGGAGGCAGTACGGATCTTTTATTACCTAATAACTCACCTACATATTTTATTCTAGCACTGGCATCTATTTTACTTACATATTAATAAGTCTTGGTATGAATTTAACAGAATTTAATAACTTGCAACATCAAACAGTCTGGTACAAAAACATGGCAATTTGGGTGGGGCCCATTGCATAATTTTTGGTTACCATGATTTTGAAACTGCTCTATTGGCGAACGAGCGTGTGGTAGATTACCAGGCTCAGCTCAGCAGTTGTACTGCTTCCCATTCATTCAGACGAGTGCAGTGTTGTGTGTTCATTTGTTCCAGAACAATTTACCTCCTTGTCAGTCCTTGACATTATTAGCCTTGCATTGTGACTTTCTGTGTTGGTCTGGTGTATGGTTTTGTTTGAAGTCTTTGAACTAACTAGTGGCCAGACTGTGTGGCCAAAAGGAGGTACTTAGCCATGTTACAATTATTTGTAAACTGGTTTACAACTGATTTGTAACACTGGCGGCAGCCTTTGATCTGTCCCACACACCATACTACAATAGTGATTTGTGATACATATCAAGACACACGAAGTCGGCGCGCCACACTGTGAGTATATTAACAGGAAGAAAGAAAACGCAATTTTCACACCTATGCAGCTCTGTGATCCCTTACCTGATTGGAACAAAATTTGCTACAGACGTGCCAGCCAGTTATGGGAGTCTACATACCAAATTTGAAGAAAATCGGTCCAGCCATTGCCGAGATACGAGCGAACAAAATTTCGTTTTAATTTCTTCGTTTTTTTTTCTTCTACTTCTTCATTTCGCACACTTTGCAAAATCCGCCATAAAACACGAATGCGTGCTTCAATCGGGCTGAAATTTGGGACACATGAAGGGCTCATTAAGGCGGATCTCAGTACCAACTTTGGTAGAAATTCGATGGACATTCACGGAGTTATGATCGATTATTCGCGTAAAATAAGGTCGAAGGTCTGTCACGCCCACAGGGTAAACCCCTTGAAGGAATGAGTTGAAAATTGCTATGTAAATGGAGTAACCATCGTAGGAGTGCCTTTATGTGGTTTGAAGAGAATCGAAATAAAGACCATGGAGATATGACACAAAACCCAACCTGTGTCACAATTATGCAATCGATTTTTATGAATAAAAAAACTATTAGTTTTCACGCCTACCAGGCAAACCGCTTAGAGCAATGAGCGGAAAATTGGTGTGTAGCTGGAATAATCATCATAGAAAGTCCTTACAGTAGTACAGAAGAATCGGATTACAAACCACTGAGTCATGATTCGAAAGCCAACTACGTGTTACAAATGCGAGATCGAGATACTCTAATAGAACAGTCACCCATTCGGCTACGTTTAAAACTTATTCCATCAAAGAATTATATTACATTGCAAGTTATTCTGTAGGGAATTCAGCTACAACCAGTTAATCTGATAGACAATTCAGCTACAGGCAAGTCACCCTGTAGAGAGTTCACCTAGAAACAAATCACCCTGTAGAGAGATCAGCTAGAAGAAGTCACCTTGTAGAGAGTTCAGTTACAAAGAAACTATGCACCATGTAGAGAGTTCAGCTGCAAACAAATCGCCCTGTAGAGAGATCAGCTAGAAGAAATCACCTTGTAGAGAGTTCAGCTACAAAGAAACCATCATGTAGAGAGTTCAGCTGAAAAAAATCACCCTGGAGAGAGTTCAGCTACGAAAAGATCACCCTGTAGAGAGTTCAGCTAGAAGAATTCACCCTATAGAGAGTTCAGCTGCAAATAAATCACCCTGTAGAGAATTCAGCTACAAACAAACCGCCCTGTAGAAAGATCAGCTAGAAGAAGTTACCTTGTAGAGAGTTCAGTTACAAATAAACCATCATGTAGAGAGTTCAGCTGCAAAGAAATCACCCTGTAGAGCGTTTAAATCACCCTGCAGAGAGTTCGGCTGCAAACAGTTCACCCTGTAGAGAGATCAGCTAGAAGAAGTTACCTTGTAGAGCGTTCAGCTACAAAGAAACCTTCATGTAGGGAGGTCAGCTGCAAACAAATCACTCTGTAGAGAGATCATCTACAAAAAGATCACCCTGTAGAGAGTTCAGCTGCAAACAAATCATCCTGTAGAGAAATCAGCTACAAACAAATTGCTCTGTAGAAAGATCAGCTAGAAGAAGTTACCTTGTAGAGAGTTCAACTACAAAGAAACTATCATGTAGAGAGTTTCAGCTACGAAAAGATCACTCTGTAGAGAGTTCAACTAGAAGAAGTCACCTTGTAGAGAGCTCAGCTACAAGAAATCACCATGTAGAGAGTTCAGCTGCAAACAAATCACTCTGTAGAGAGTTTCAGCTACGAAAAGATCACTCTGTAGAGAGTTCAACTAGAAGAAGTCACCTTGTAGAGAGCTCAGCTACAAGAAATCACCATGTAGAGAGTTCAGCTGCAAACAAATCACCCTGTAGAGAGTTTCAGCTACGAAAAGATCACTCTGTAGAGAGTTCAACTAGAAGAAGTCACCTTGTAGAGAGCTCAGCTACAAGAAATCACCATGTAGAGAGTTCAGCTGCAACCAAATTACCTTGTGGAGAATTCAGCTACAAACAAATCGCTCTGTGGAAAGATCAGCTAGAAGAAGTTACCTTTTAGAGAATTCAGCTACAAAGAAACCATCATGTAGAGAGTTCAGCTACAAACAAGTCACTCTGTATAGAGATCAGCTAGAAGAAGTTACCTTGTAGAGAGTTCAGCTACAAACAATTCACCCTGTACAGAGATCAGTTTGAAGAAGTTCTTTGTAGAGAGTTCAGCTACAAACAAATCACCCTGTAGAAAGATCAGCTAGAAGAAGTCACCTTGTAGAGAGTTCAACTACAAAGAAACTATCATGTAGAGAGTTTCAGCTACAAAAAGATCACTCTGTAGAGAGTTCAACTAGAAGAAGTCACCTTGTAGAGAGCTCAGCTACAAGAAATCACCATGTAGAGAGTTCAGCTGCAAACAAATCACCCTGTAGAGAGTTTCAGCTACGAAAAGATCACTCTGTAGAGAGTTCAACTAGAAGAAGTCACCTTGTAGAGAGCTCAGCTACAAGAAATCACCATGTAGAGAGTTCAGCTGCAAACAAATCACCCTGTAGAGAGTTTCAGCTACGAAAAGATCACTCTGTAGAGAGTTCAACTAGAAGAAGTCACCTTGTAGAGAGCTCAGCTACAAGAAATCACCATGTAGAGAGTTCAGCTGCAAACAAATCACCCTGTAGAGAGTTTCAGCTACGAAAAGATCACTCTGTAGAGAGTTCAACTAGAAGAAGTCACCTTGTAGAGAGCTCAGCTACAAGAAATCACCATGTAGAGAGTTCAGCTGCAACCAAATTACCTTGTGGAGAATTCAGCTACAAACAAATCGCTCTGTGGAAAGATCAGCTAGAAGAAGTTACCTTTTAGAGAATTCAGCTACAAAGAAACCATCATGTAGAGAGTTCAGCTACAAACAAGTCACTCTGTATAGAGATCAGCTAGAAGAAGTTACCTTGTAGAGAGTTCAGCTACAAACAATTCACCCTGTACAGAGATCAGTTTGAAGAAGTTCTTTGTAGAGAGTTCAGCTACAAACAAATCACCCTGTAGAAAGATCAGCTAGAAGAAGTCACCTTGTAGAGAGTTCAACTACAAAGAAACTATCATGTAGAGAGTTTCAGCTACAAAAAGATCACTCTGTAGAGAGTTCAACTAGAAGAAGTCACCTTGTAGAGAGCTCAGCTACAAGAAATCACCATGTAGAGAGTTCAGCTGCAAACAAATCACCCTGTAGAGAGTTTCAGCTACGAAAAGATCACTCTGTAGAGAGTTCAACTAGAAGAAGTCACCTTGTAGAGAGCTCAGCTACAAGAAATCACCATGTAGAGAGTTCAGCTGCAACCAAATTACCTTGTGGAGAATTCAGCTACAAACAAATCACTCTGTGGAAAGATCAGCTAGAAGAAGTTACCTTTTAGAGAATTCAGCTACAAAGAAACCATCATGTAGAGAGTTCAGCTACAAACAAATCACCCTGTAGAAAGATCAGCTAGAAGAAGTCACCTTGTAGAGAGTTCAGTTACAAAGAAACCACCATGTAGAGAGTTCAGCTACAAACAAATCACCTGTAGAGAGTTCAGCTACAAACAAATCACTCTGTAGAGAGATCAGCTAGAAGAGGTCACTTGTAGAGAGCTCAGCTACAAACAAATCACTCTGTAGAGAGATCAGCTAGAAGAGGTCACTTGTAGAGAGCTCAGCTACAAACAATTCACCCTGTACAGAGATCAGCTAAAGAAGTTACCTTGTAGAGAGTTCAGCTGCAAAGAAACCATCATGTAGAGAGTTCAACTATAAACAAATCACCTTGCAGAAAGATCAGCTAGAAGAAGTCACCTTGTAGAGAGTTCAGTTACAAAGAAACCACCATGTAGAGAGTTCAGCTACAAACTAGTGACCCTGCAGAGACATCAGCTAGAAGAAGTTACTTTGTAGAGAGTTCAGCTACAAAGAAACCATCATGTAGAGAGTTCAACTACACACAAGTGACCCTGTAGAGACATCAGCTAGAAGAAGTTACCTTGCAGAGAGTTCAGCTGCGAAGAAACCATCATGTAGAGAATTCAGCTACAAACAAATCACCCTGTAGAAATATCAGCTAGAAGAAGTCACTTTGTAGAGTGTTCAGTTATAAAGAAACCACCGTGTAGAGTGTTCTGTAATAAATATATGTATTATATATATATATATAATTTGTACATTTACTGATAAAATCAGAAATATTTAAAGTACTTAACATCTACTTCATCTTTTCTTCTTCCTGTGGTAAAGAAAAGAAAATCCCCAAAGCCGGCCTATGGCCAGCTTTGGGGTATACAAACACAAAAAAGAAGTGAAATCTAATCAAAAACAGCTAAGCTGTAAATAAAGGTGCGGCCCCAAAAAGGCCATGGTGAAAAAAGATGTGAAATCCAAGGTGGCGGCCAAGAAATGGCTGTGATGGTAGGTTAATGGTAAAAATTTTAATAACAACACTTCAGGTGAATTTTGTCTGTTTTTAATTAGATCAATATATCATGATACTCATTCTGTATTGTGATACCAATATGCACCTCATGTATTGATATTTGATTGCACAATCATGGAAATATGTAGGTCTGGTTATATGCAATCATAGATCAAGACACACGATAGTGTGTCGTGCGGCCCAAGAAGCCGGCGCGCCACACCGTGAGTATATTAACAGGAAGAAAGAAAACGAAATTTTCGCACCTATGTAGCTCTGTGATCCCTTATTCGATTGGAACCAAATTTGCTAGAGACGTGCCACCCAGTTAGGGGAGTCTAAATACCAAATTTGGAGAAAATCGCACTAGCCATTTCCGAGATACGAGCGAACAAAATTTTGTTTTAATTTCTTCGTTTTTTTCTTCATCTTCATTTCGCACACTTCACAAAACTCGCCATAAAACACGAATGCGTACTCGGATTGGGCTGAAATTTGGCACACTTAAAGGGCTAATTAAGGCGGATCTCCGTACCAACTTTGGTAGGAATCCAATGAACATTCACGGAGTTATGACCGATTATTTGCATAAAATAAGGTCGAAGGTCTGTCACGCCTACAGGGTAAACCCCTTGGAGGAATCAGTTGAAAATTGCTATGTAGATGGAGCAACCATCGTAGAAGTGCCTTTTTGTGGTTTGAAAGGAATTGGGATAAAGACCATGGAGGTATGACACAAAATCCAACCTGTGTCAAAATTACGCGCTCGATTTTTATGAATAAAAGAATTATTAGTTTTCGTGTCTACCAGGCAAACCGCTTAGAGCAATGAGCTGAAAAACAGTATGTAGCTGGAATAATCATCATAGAAAGTTTTTGCAGTACTACAGAAGAATCGGATTATAAATCACTGAGTTATGATTCGAAAGGCAACTACGTGCAGCAAATGCGAGATCGAGATACTCTAATAGAACAGTCACCCTAATAAAGCATTCAGCTGCATTTACAATTTACTCAGTTATATTACATTGCAAGTTATTCTGTAGGGAATTCAGCTACAAACAAGTCACCCTGTAGTCAGATCAGCTAGAAGAAGGTACCTAATAGAGAGTTCAGCTACAAAGAAGCCATCATGTAGAGAGTTCAGCTCGAATAAATCACCTGTAGAGAATTCAGCTACAAACAAATTGCCCTGTAGAGAGATCAGCTAGAAGAAGTTACCTTGTAGAGAGTTCAGTTACAAAGAAACAATCATGCAAAGAGTTTAGCTGCAAACAAATCACCCAGTAGAAAGTTCCGCTATCAACAGATCACACTATAGAGAGTTCAGTTAGAAACAAGTCATCCTGTAGAGAGATCAGCTAGAAGAAGTTACCTTGTAGAGAGTTCAGTTACAAAGAAACAATCATGCAAAGAGTTTAGCTGCAAACAAATCACCCAGTAGAAAGTTCCGCTATGAACAGATCACACTGCAGAGAGTTCAGTTAGAAACAAGTCATCCTGTAGAGAGATCAACTAGAAGAAGTTACCTTGTAGAGAGTTCAGTTACAAAGAAACAATTATGTAAAGAGTTTAGCTGCAAACAAATCACCCAGTAGAAAGTTCCGCTTTGAACAGATCACACTGTAGAGAGTTCAGTTACAAACAAGTCATCCTGTAGATAGATCAGCTAGAAGAAGTCACTTTGTAGAGAGTTCAGCTACAAAGAAACCACCATGTAAGAGGGTTCAGCTGCAAACAAATCACCTGTAGAGAGTTCAGCTAGGAACAAGTCACCCTGTACAGAGACCAGCTAGAAACAAGTCATCCTGTAGAGAGTTCAGCTAGAAGAAGTTACATTGTAGAGAGTTCAGCTACAAAGGAACTACCATGTAGAGAGTTCAGCTGCAAACAAATCGCCCTGTAGAGAATTCAGCTACAAACAAATCACCCTGTAGAAAGATCAGCTAGAAGAAGTTACCTTGTAGAGAGTTCAGCTACAAACAAATCACCCTGTAGAGAGTTCAGCTAGAAACAAGTCACCCTGTAGAGAGTTCAGCTAGAAGAAGTTACATTGTAGAGAGTTCAGCTACAAAGAAACTACCATGTACGAAGTTCAGCTGCAAACAAATTGCCCTGTAGAGACAAACAAATCACCCTGTAGAAAGATCAGCTAGAAGAAGTTACCTTGTAGAGACTTCAGCTACAAACAAATCATCCTGTAGAGAGTTCAGCTAGAAACAAGTCACCCTGTAGAGAGTTCAGCTAGAAGAAGTTACATTGTAGAGAGTTCAGCTACAAAGAAACTACCATGTACAAAGTTCAGCTGCAAACAAATTGCCCTGTAGAGACAAACAAATCACCCTGTAGAAAGATCAGCTAGAAGAAGTTACCTTGTAGAGAGTTCAGCTACAAAGAAACCACCATGTAGAGAGTTCAGCTGCAAACAATCACCTGTAGAGAGTTCAGCTAGAAACAAGTCACCCTGTAGAGAGATCAGCTAAAAACACGTCACCCTGTAGAGAGTTCAGCTAGAAGAAGTTACATTGTAGAGAGTTCAGCTACAAAGAAACTACCATGTAGGGAGTTCAGCTGCAAACAAATTGCCCTGTAGAGACAAACAAATCACCCTGTAGAAAGATCAGCTAGAAGAAGTTACCTTGTAGAGAGTTCAGCTACAAACAAATCACCCTGTAGAGAGTTCAGCTAGAAACAAGTTACACTGTAGAGAGATCAGCTAGAAACAAGTCACCCTGTAGAGAGTTCAGCTAGAAAAAGTCACATTGTAGAGAGTTCAGCTACAAAGAAACTACCATGTAGAGAGTTCAGTTGCAAACAAATTGCCCTGTAGAGAATTCAGCTACAAACAAATCACCCTGTAGAAAGATCAGCTACAAGAAGTTACCTTGTAGAGAGTTCAGCTACAAACAAATCACCCTGTAGAGAGTTCAGCTACAAACAAGTCATCCGGTAGAGAGATCAGCTAGAAGGATCACCTTGCAGAGAGGTCAGCTACAAAGAAATCACCCTGCTTTATTTTTTCTTCTTCCTGTAGTAAAGAAAAAATGACAGGTTAAAAAGCCCTAAAGCTGGCCATAGGCCGGCTTTGGGGTATACAAATACAAAAAGAAGTGAAATCTAATCCAAAACAGCCAAGCTGTAAAAAAAGAGTGCGGCCCTGAGAAAGGCTATGGTGAAAAAAGATGTGAAATCCAAGGTGGCGGCCAAGAAATGGCTGTAATGGTAGGTTAATGGTAAACATTTTAATAACAACAATTCAGGTGAATTTGGTGCCGCTTGGTCTTGGCACAAAATTCACCTGAATTGTCGTTATTAAAATTTTTACCATTAACCTACCATCACAGCCATTTCTTGGCCGCCACCTTGGATTTCATATCTTTTTTCACCATAGCCTTTCTCAGGGCTGCACTCTGTTTTTTACAGCTTGGCTGTTTTGGATTAGATAATATATACCTCCAGAGGTATATATACCTCCGGAGGTATATATTATCTATGGTGCAATTTACTAAAATTTTTAAGCTACGTAGTAATGTAACAGTGTAATAGAGAAACAGCTGGTACTACAGTGGAAACTCTCTATTACGGACATTTTGGAACCCAAAATTTTTGGCCATTATTTGCTGTAATATAGAGGTTTGTGTCCTTAATTAACCCTTTGGGGAATGTGTGTTTACACATGTACAATATGGGCATGCATGGCGACACTAGGTGGGGTAACTTAATTCTTACAGCCTAAAAATATGCATCAATTAAAAGTGTGCTTACTGGGCTACTTGAAGAAGGTTAAATGAACACTGCAACTACAATGGCTTACTTGTTATGAAATGATGAACAGTGACTAGTCGCATCTCCATGTTTCAAAATTCTTGTCACATGTTTAATTTCGATTGTGGATTTACTCACGTGATTCATATATGGCCTGATAGAAAATTTAATGGAGAATCGATATGCTCTTTCAGATGCATCGTACATCACTAGTATATAATTTTGAGGAATTGTTGTTCTTGGGAATTGGGATGAGGCACGACATTCAGCCACTCATGATAATGGCATTTATGTGCTGCTCATGATAGAAATGAATGGAGGGCACATGTACGTATGGTAGCATGGTATATAGGTAGAGTGATCAGCTCTAATTAGAGCTGAGCAATAGTAAAAAAAAAAATTGATTATCGTGATATTAATTTTCTAATACCATACCTGTTTCACTGCCTATACAAAAAAGTCTCAATAGTAGCAGTGAAATTTATCCAGTATTTCACTGACAGCAGTGAAAAAGTTGTAATTGCAATTTCATTGGCTAGAATTTATGTTAACAATGTAGCGCCAATTAGTGTTTACGTGTGTTTAGTACATAGTGACAAATTGCATACATAGCACAGCTAATGCACAGCATGCCTATTAACTAGTAATAGCATGGGTAGCAGTGAAATATGGGATAAATACCACTCTTGTTGTATTGGAAATGGTAAATTTCACTCAGCTTCGCCTCGTGAAATTTATCCCCATTTCCAATACAACACTCGTGATATTTATCCCAAATTTCACTGCTACCCATGCTATTACTAGTACAAATCATATTATGATATTTAACCTCTACACTATCGTGATGGATGTAACACTTCTAAATGACTACTAAGTAGTTCCTATTCATGAACCATATTCTTGCCTTTTCACAAGAAAGGAGCAATGATAAGGTGTTCACAATGTATACATTAGCAAGTTAGTTTACAAAATTCTTAATTGTACAAACAGCTAACTACTGATCTGTCATTTAAATACTATTGTGATACATATCGTTATCGTGATATATTCATTACTATTGATTGTCTTGTGAAAATTTTGCTATCACCCACCTTTAGTTCTAATAAGGCTAAGGAATTAGGCTAAATTGTAATTCCTCTTCTTAAACTTTTGGTACATCCACCCACACAACCTAAAATCCTGTGGGCTTTAAAAATACCTACTCATGTAGGATTAGGGTAAGTTTAGTGGGTGACTTGGACTGGGATTCTGGAGTCAGTGTACAGTCTGATGTGCCATACATACACCAAAAGAAAAATCAACATTTCTTAACAAATATACAACAGATCTCTGAAGGTTTGATGAGGAAGTTGGTGCCAGGGAAACTTGTACCAGCTGTAAGGCATGCCACGAACTGACTGGGAACAGTTAATACTGCCACTTGCTGACAAGGCTCAGGAAAAGCCATTGAACTTCTCACCAGTTCCCAGGATGGTTACAATGTATGCCAGCAGATTGGGTGAGGTCTCTGGGTACCCTCTCATAATTAATGTGTTCGTACATCAGTACGCACATGTGTATACAACTGACCTGATATTAGCACAGTGTTGTTACTGGTGACACTCACATCCCCAGTTGTAACTGTACAGGTGATACTTGCTCCATCATCCTCAGCCTGAATAACTCTAGTAATATTTTGTGTCATGATCCCATTAGCAAAACAGGAAGAAGGACAACTCCAGTTATAAGTAGCGTCTTCGTCAACAAAACTAGCTGAACAGGATAACATCAACGTGTCCCTACTAACCATATAAGGACTACTGGGATTAGCAATGATGGTAACTGAGAACTGTCCATTAACATCTACAAGAAGATATTGCATTAGCAGACAAAACATTAGTACAATAAAATGAAACATCTGTACAGAACAATTACATACAAATTCTCCAGTAGTTAGTACAGACCAACACTGCAATACAAGTACAAGGTAAAAGTAAATTTTACAATTGACTAGGAATCATATAAATAAAACGTAGTTATACTAGTGGACATTTAAATCCTGCTTCAGTATAGCTAGTCAACAGTACAGTCATGATAGAAGTAAGGATAATCTAACATAACTGCAAATGTATAGGAAGACCTCCTTTTCTCATGGCTTTGTCCCTGTAATATTTCCAACTTTTCTCCTTGTTTACTTTATGGCTGGTGAACCAGAGCATATAGCACATCAAAGAAAAGAATGATGCCAAACTTACAAAAAAAGTAATTGTGTGACTAAATGCACGCCCTGACTATCAACAACTGAAAAGTGACATGGCTATTCCACTTCTATGTTCCACCCTATACAACATTACAGACGAAGAACACCTTTGTAATCACTCCACTCGGTATATGAAAATTGCAGACTCCCAGCAAAAGAAGCCATTACCTCACTATCCATGAACACCTATATACACGGTAGCTAGTAGAGTAAGAAACGTGTTGGACACAAAGGAGGACAAAGTAAATCCATGATACATGTACTGTAGCTGTGACAGTAGGCAAAAGGCATGTTGGGCCTAAGCAGGGATGTGCCCAGTGGTGGCTACAACAAACAGGGATAAGTCTAGAAGATTTAGGATAGAATGTGTGGGGCCTTAGTTTGGGCCTTAGTTTTCATCAGTTGGAAGCGAATTTGTAGTGGTTGGTGAGTGGTAGTGGTGGCTATTTTATTTGAGTGGTGGCTGGTCCCGACCACTGCTGGCACATCCCTACCTAAGTGACACTGAACAGTGAAGAAATTGCACAAACCTGTAGCCTTAATCATTGAGGCTGAAGGCATCAGTTACATACATAGGCAGTAGAAATTAGAAGCACATTTGGGCTTGATTTCACTGCCAAGAAGTCGAGTTGTCATGGAGGTAAGGTAAGGCTGATGATATTTTATGGAAGTTATGATCCGTACAGTGTACTGTATGATCAAACCTAACTATACATTGAATCTATCTTTGTACATATGTCATACAGAAGATCTACATACTAAAATCTAAGCATCCTGATTATCAAAGGCCTGTCTAAATTTTTACTCATTATTAAAATTGTACATTATATGAATTATGGCATTGCGCGGGTCTCCCTATTAACAAGTGTCCACAGTATAAGGTTCCATTTAAGGACCAATTAAAATTTCTGAGTCCGACTAAATTTATGCATTGGTAGAGCAAAAATTATACTCATTTTGTAATGGTAAGATCATGTAATCCATACCTCACTAATTAAGGGGAATACCAACACACATCCTGTTGGTGACCAGGGGGGTAGGACAGCACCACGTGCACTACAGAGCGCTAACAAAAATATCTATTTTAAAAGTAGTCATACTACCTGTTGAAATTAATAGATCGTACAAAAAACGATTGTATTGTAATCATTGATGACCACTGTTACTGTTGATGTGAAAGTCATCACCGCCACACATCGTCATAAGTCTAATTACTCCATAACGGCAGCATTTTTCCAATCGTGAATCACACCATTGCACACAACAAACTAAGTAGAACTAAAATATGTATTAATCCCAGTTGATCCCCTCCCTCTACTTTCTGTACAGGGTCTATTCAGCTCACGTGAAATACTTTCAGTAGTTGCACAATGTTATTATGTATTCATGTGGGCTTGTCCTACTCCCCCTGGTTGGTGACCACATGTGATGTGATTACGTAAAACATATAATACCCTATTTCTTTACTGGTTACTACAGAGTTTAAAATGGTATAATTGTTTGAATATGTTAATATTGATTATGTTCAACTTGGGCCTTGGCAGACATCAAATGGGGAGACAATAAAGTGGTTAACTTTCTTACAACATGCGCTGGAAACATGACATGTCCTAATCCTCATTAATTAGGTATTCTTATATTCAGGGGCCTAAATATATGTACACTAAAAAATGGGGGGTCCAAGATGGCCTTACCAGAGAGGAGTCCTGATATGACTAAGAATTACGTGAATAAAGATTGTGTAGTCCCTACTTTCTGTATTCTATTCATCAGTAATTCTATTTCTTAAATATCCAATTTACCAACAAATGTTTCCTGTAACACTGTATAATCACTGGAGTCCATAACACAATGGTACTAATTCTTGGTGATATTTTAGGATCGTTGTATATCCCATCTACATCTACTAGTGCATAACTTTGTGTGCTTGTGTGAAGAATGATATATGCAAATATGTATGAATTAGGAACAAGTTTACAATAGGATTGACTGTCTTTCAAGCATGCTGTGGTCTCTCTACTTGTTTATAGTTTACATAGAGACTTGACAATATTTATAAGAGAATTCTTTTTGTCACATTGCAGACACAGCAAGACTAAAGTATTGACTGTTTAGCTTGTTTTTTTTTTGGCCACACCTGTCCTTTTGACGTGTTCATTTTTTTCTCCAAGTCCTAGTGAACAGACTTTCAATCAATGTGTAGTTGTAGGCTATAAGAATTAAGTCACCCCACCTAGCATTGCCATGCGTGCCCATACTGTGCAAACACACATTCCCAAAAAGTTTTTCGCAGGTTTCAGGGTTAAATTACCAGTAATTCTCCCATGCTTAAAGGAGTTGTGTGGGTGTAGATCAAAAGATTAAGAGTGCTCATACAGTACTGAAAGAAAAATACAACACTGTTGATCATGTGCGCAACATTTTAAATCACCAGAAGTAGCCAAAATAATGTTACCTGTTTGTCTTATGACCAAACTTGTACTATATAGACAACGGGGATCGATTTATTCACCCAACCTGATGTCAGCACATGATTATTTATATTGTACAGGCGCTTATATATTTCTTCATGGTCAACCGTGTTTCTCCGCGTAACAAAACGTTACGAGTGACTATGCTCGCTATGTTTTAACCATGGCCAGGACCGGCATCTAGTCTAACAGCAAGAGATGATATGAGATCAGCAAAGTTACCAGATAGCAGCTTCAATATGGAAGGTACATATTAACTGGTTTATGGGAGGGTTTATGTCACTGACACAGTATATGTGCACCAAGCATAGTCTCATGTATGTGTAGGACTGAGGCAATCACTTTCTGAGTTGTTTAACCCCAGTGTAGTTTTAGTAGCAATTCTGTCCCCTAAGCAAGAGTAAAATAATGTCCTAAGCAAAGCATCCATGCAGTGCCACACTCAACCTACCCGGGTCAGGCAGTGGTGGGGAATTGGAATAGTTATTAGACGATTCTTCACAAGTTCACTCTACAAATCCTCTACCTAGAAATCTGCTTACATGCATGTGCCTCTACCTTGAGAACGACTTAGGTAGAAATATTCACGGCCCAACCGGAAGTATGTGGGGTGTGACAATGTGTCCACTCCCTACACATGTACAATTAAACGTACACCTTACACTGTTATAGCCTAACTGAGTACACTTGATCATTTATTTGTATTGTACTATACACACTACACATATTCAACTAATGTGGTGATCAAAATAACTGCACATATCCTGGTATCACCTTCCTTGATTCACATGATCGTATGTGTGTACAGGCTTCCTCCCTTCAACTGTCAGTATGACCGTCTGACTGCTAAGGTGAATTAACTATATGTTTGTATACAATACTACATATATATATATATATATATATATACACTACTCATACCATGACGCACAGCTCACACACTTCTAAGTTACAAGTTTTAATCCAACAGGTTTTACTATGCAACAAAGAGGCTCAACGATGGAGTCATTCTTATCAATGACTACCACCCACCGTACAATCCATGCTGGACTCCTTCTTTGCTGAGAGAAGAGCAGACAAAGTTTTCAACCACCTTATATGGTTGGTGAGTTTGCTAGTATGCATTCATTGCAGTGCAACATAGACACATTAGGACCAACCACCAATGGTGTCAGTTGGGCCAAGTTATGAACTAGTACACCCGAACATTATGAAGGTGTCCAATTTACAGATTCCACTGTACACTAGCAGACATGAAATAGTAGGCATGCATACACACTACACAAGCCACTCATACACGCCCTGCGCATGCACACACACACACACACTACACACCACCATATTCTACACACTACACTACACACTACACTCTATACTACGCACACACACTCACACTAAACACATACACCACTATACTATGTACACCCAAATGTTCATGTGTAGAAACTGATATTATTGATGTTATTTATGGTGAAGATTTTAGGGTCACAAGGAGCTGATTTGAATAATGGCACCACAGCACTACAAAGCTATTAAAATACTAGTAAGGCTCTCACCGTAGGACCAGAATCTACAGTTATGTATGAATCACTTTCATGAATTCATGCTGCAAAGTCTGTGTCAAGGTAAAGAAATGATTAAGAAATACAGTTATTGAGAAAAAAAAGTTTTACTTGAAAACCTTTTCAAAGATTGTGATGCTATTTTATGGGAGTTCATTGTGGGTGTAACTAATCACTGGACTGGACTGGAACGACATATTGTAGTTTTTACACATGCTAAGATTGGATTCATTGAGTCTTGCTGGCTATGGGCCTTCTGGAATGATGAATATAGAAGAGCAATGCAATAAGCAGAAACTAACCTCTATTGATCTCATAACTATTTATTATGTTCTGCCCCACTTGTAAGTCTTAATACTCCTTACCATTATGCCACAGGGAATTTGAAGCAATAGGTAATGAACGATTAAGTATTGGAGATAGCAGTAAGTTTGTACGATGCAATTCTAATACATTTGGTCACATAGGCCAGCTTGATGGCAGAAGAAACCTACACTTGTGTAATAATTGGAAGGAAATTAGGTAAGATAGATTGTCCTAGGACAGATGGCTTGTGTCTCAGATGGTCTGCATCACTGGATATCTTTGGTAAGTTGAGTTTTGGATAGCCATTGTTAACACATTCTGTGCAGCACAACAGTAAGGAGTGTAGAACATAATAAGTAGTGAAATCCTTAGAAGAGTTTTCGCTTATTCTACTGCTCAGCTCAGCAGGCTGAAGGCTCTTAGCTAGTGACACTCAATAAATCCAACCTTAGCATGTGTAAAAACAAAAATAATATGTCAGTTGGACTCAGTCCAGTAGTCCAGTCCAGTGATTAGTTACACCTGTTCATAGTCCTTATAAAAATTACAAACTGGCCAAACCTGTAAAGTTCTAATGTATGTAGTGTTTGGATTTAGTATTAAGTTTGTGTATTCCTAATTAAATTTATAGGTATGTATTGAGGAGAGGGCAACTCTACCAGTACCACGTGTTCCAAAATGGGTGCTTCACAAGTGGTAAGAAAATTCACCATGCTCAATGACAGGAAGAAACACAGACACCGGGCTTACAAGATGACAACAACATCAGTGTAATGGGACAAATAACTAACACAGCAGAATTACTAGTACACATGTACAGCAAAAATTAATAGTAACAAAAGCTAGCAGTGTAAATTTGCAACCCATGATATAGTATATAACACTTCCCAAATATAGGTCTGCTTATACAGGGTGATTAAGAGTAATTATTTAAGTGTTTGGCAGACCAAACTCAAAGATGCCACCATGAATAGATTTTCCCCATACTATGGAAATTTTGAAATAAATGATTATGGGACAGTATCACGAAATTTTGTCGTAGCTCCAAAGTGGTCCCTCACAACCTTACTTACACAGCAGTTTGTTTTGCACAAAGAATGTACATATTTCAGAAATTCATCATTTCGTGTACAATGACACCAGATCAACAAATAGGTAATATAAACAGTTACACACAAAACCTATTTTTACTAAAGAGCAGAAATGTCAGCATTATTAAGGTTGGCTTTCAATTTCCATCAGAATAACCTTATGCAGGTGACTGCTATATTATGTGATGGTTTCCACTTGTGCACAAAAATTCCATTGATATCAGTCCTGTCCCATTTTTCAACCAGTTCAGGCCAGAGACTCTTGCTAATCCATTTAGGCCTCATCATTGTTCACACATAATTGTTCTGTTACTGTTGCTGTTCCAGTGTATCTCATTCCAATAACGCTATCCATACTTGTGCTACACGTACAGTTGATGTACAGTAATCATCACTGGTTGTTACCTCAGAGCTTTGTGTACTCTTCTAACATGATCACTTGCTTGGCAGTTTGACTTGACCACTGTCATTGTTCTAGAGAAAGATCTCATGTTGTAGGGTAGCCTACAGTCATCTTACACTCTCTCTGTTGATCAAAGGAAACAACACACTTCATCACATACATTAAGTTTAACTTGAATATAAAAATACTTATAAACCCATCCTTATCAAAGAGGTATCACCTACAATCTACATACCATAATATTTGGGTGCACGTACAGGTACATAGTGGTGTTTATGTGTAGTGTGTGCATGTGCAGCGCATGTGTGTTGTGAGGCAGCATAGCCAAGTGGCTAGTATATTGGCCTGGTAATCGAAAGGTTAATGATTCAATGCCCGCTTATGCCTAGTTGGTGCTGTTAACTGGGGAAGCAACCCACCCAGCTGTAACATCAATGGGTACCTGGTATTACAGGGAAACATGCCCAACTGTACCTCAGTTAGTGGTAGTGGGGTCATTGTAGAACTACAGGTTTTGCAACCTCTCTGTGAGACCTGGACAGTAGTTTAGCCCCAGGAAGATTTGTCTGTGCAAGACGCAAGTACCTGAGAGGTGCACAGGAAATTCAGTACTAATTCACTGGGTGGAGATAGGTGTATTTCGGAGGCTTTGCTTTGTAGTGTGTACGTGCATGCGTGTATGTGTGAGGTCTCAAAACCCGTAGTTTCAAATGCGCCAACTGTCCATATCTCGCATAGTGTGTAAAAGGTCCAGGTAGGACTTTGGGTGCCCACTACTTCATGTGCGAGACATGGTACTGCCTCCTGCAGGTTACTACTCCTGCCCTTTAGCCGGCACTGACTCAAAGTACCTGAGTAGTGCACAAGTGTCCCAGTTCTGGTTCACTGGGTAGGCATGACCACTAGCTGTAGCTGAAGGCTTTGCTTTTTCTGTTTTGCTTTGTGTGTATGTGTACGTCTACATAGTATATGTCTGCTAGTGTACAGTGGAATCTGTAAATAGGACACCTTCATAATGTTGAGGTATACTAGTTCATAAAGTGGCCCAAAAGACACTATTGGTGGTTGGTCCTAAGGTGTCTATGTTACACTGCATACTAGCAAAGGTTCTTAATCACACTCACCAACCATACAAGGTGGTTGAAAACCTTGTCTGCTCTTCTCTCTGCAAAGAAGGAGTTCAGTGTGGATTGTACGGTGGTGAACTAATGTCGGTAGGTGGTAGTTATTGTTAAGAACAACTCCATCGTCAGGCCTCTTTGCTGCATGGTGAAACCTGTTGGAATAAACTTGTAACTTAGAAGTGTGAGAGCTGTGTGTCATGGTATGAGTAGTGTATATGTAGTATTGTATACAAACATATAGCTAATTCACCTCGGAGGGACTAAAGGTATTTATGACCTAGTGAGTAGATAGCAATATCCACACAGCATTGCACAGTGACATCATACTAAACAAGTCAATCAGCTATAATATCAAACAGACACACAGATCAGTGGGACGAAGCCATGGTGCGTGTTAATACACTTCTACATCATCAAACTAAATAATTCATTTTACATGTAATCTGGTCCAAGTTAAACCCAAAATTAATATTCTATAATTTCAGATGACCCAACCTGGTTTCAACCCTGGCATGGACCCACATATACCATAGCAGTCACCCTGAACTTTAATACACACACACACACACACACACACACACACACACACATGCTATTAACTAGTGTCGATGATTGACTAACTACAACCCATATAATACTATTATTATTAGCATTGTATTAGGCCTAGGCATGTATTGTATAATTGTTTGTGTTTTCGCTTGTGGGGTTGAGTTTTGGGTCACGTGAAGAATAGAAGAGTCAACACGTGCTGGTGTAGTGTTAGTAGTCCGTCAACTCCTCCTGCTCCTGTACATCACATCAACGTGAAGCGTCATTCTCCCCTTCCCTACATGGTGCTGTGACGCTGGAGTCGTTTCGTCAAACGAGCTACTTCCGGACCTTGTAACCCCTCGCGAAAACGCTTGGTACCGTAGCATTTCTTAAACGGTACCCCGGAAGGCAAGCGCTTCACCTACAGTGTTCATTTGTTTTGTGTCGTTTTCCTTGTAGAAAACATTCACGGAGATGGAGGAGACTCAACGTGCAAAGGGATCACGTGCGGCGTATCGCGCACATGTTACTCGTATATTTAAGAAAGTAGACGAGAATCTAGAGACGGAAACCCCATTGACGGACACTCAAGTCGCCAAACTCACCAGCAATTTAGAACAGTTAACCCAGAAGAAGGATACATTACAACAGCTGAACGGGCAGATCGCCTCATCAATACAGACATCAGAGGAATTAGAAACTGAGATTCTTGAAGCAGAAGAAATACAGGACACCATCATTGAGTATATGAGTCTGATTAAACACCGCCTTGAGAAAACTAGAGAACCTGCACGCACTCTCAGTGTAACAGCTCCAGAGTTTGTACCCACGTTGCCACCACCAGTAACCAGAGAACCGGTAAGCCGGTTACCTAAGTTAAGCTTACCCCACTTTTCGGGGGATACCTTGATGTGGCAAGTCTTCAAAGACTCGTTTGATGCAGCCGTACACAACTCTCCTTCCCTAAGCAAAGTGCAGAAGTTCAACTACTTGAGAGCGCAGTTGCAGGGTGATGCACTGAGGGCCATAGCTGGACTACAACTCACTGATGCTAACTATGACCATGCCATAGCCCTTCTTACACAGAGATATGGTCAGTCTCATAAGATCGAACAGGCACACATGCAAGCTCTGTCACAAACCAACTGTCCCACCTCGTCCTTGTCCAGTCTGCAGTTGTTCTACGACACAATAGAAGCCCACATAAGAGGATTGACTGCACTTGGCAAAACAGAAGACTCGTATGAATCAATGCTAGTGCCTATCATTCTGGGAAAGCTACCAAGTGATGTACATAAGAACCTTGTTCGAGAACACGGCGTTGGGGCATGGACCATCGCAGAGTTAAGAGATGCCATTTGGAAGGAAATCACTATTTTAGAATGTGGATCATTGTCCAACAAGTGCAAGACAATGGAACCCTACCAGTCTACAATGGCTACCACTCTACATACCGGTGCAAGTGGACGTCAATCCCAACCTGCTAATTCAGGTACTAGTAAGAACACCTGTGTATTTTGTAAGGGTCCACATTTTTGTGGTCGCTGTGATGTTGTTAAGGATCCCCAAAAACGCTTTGAATTAGTTAAGAAGGGGAAACACTGCTTTAATTGTTTGGGGCACCATAGGGCTTCACAGTGTCCTTCAAAGTGGAGATGCAAATTGTGCAGACAGAAGCACCATACTAGCTTATGCGGTGCATTTACCAAGCCATCTGAGTCTAATACCACTCCAGTCACTACACAGGCATCTATCACAACAGAGAGAGTGCAACCTCACACTTCTGTTCAACCCCAAACAACAGTACAACCTCAGTCAACAGTACAATCTCAGACAACAGAAACCACTACACCATCATCCACTGCAATGAATGCTGCCATTATTCCCCCAGAGCCCGCCACACGTACAAATTCTATGTGCTTATTGAAAACTGCAGTTGCTCAAGTTAGTGTGAATGGCATCCGAGTGGAAGCACACATTCTGTTCGATGAAGGGGCCCAGAGATCCTTCATGTCTAACCAACTAGCCAAGAAGCTAATGATATCTCCTCAACAAACTGAACACATCAATATCTCTACCTTTGGAGGAGAACCAACCCTGACCAAACAGTTGGACAATGCTACAGTCAACGTTGAGACACTGACAGGTGAATCTATTCCAATATCAGTTCTACTGGTCCCAGTCATTGCGGCACCCCTACAGAACAGGTATCATACTCACTTGATAAACATAGAACACTTACAGGGACTTCAGCTAGCCAACCCAGTGTCAACATCCAGTAACTTTTACATCTCATTATTGATTGGTGCTGATTATTACTGGCAGTTCGTGGGTGACCACATTGTGCGAGGTAATGGACCTACTGCAATGCAGTCCAAACTAGGTTACCTTCTGTCTGGACCACTTGTTGTTCCACCAGCTCCTACTACTAACGCCAGTATGTTTCATGTTTCCACACCAGCTACTGACTGTAACAATGCTCCGACCTTTTGGATGATGGAATCTGCTAATGTCACACAGCCTGAGACAGCAGAAGTAGAGAACGAATTTCTGGAGAGATACCAACAATCTTGCATCAGGCGAGAAGAGGATGGTGCATACCGTGTGAAGTTTCCTTGGAAACAAGAATATCCACCCCTCCCTTCAAACTATGCAGTTTGCAAAAACAAGACCCGCTCTTTAGCTCGCAAACTCAGCCACACTCCTGAACTGCTGCACCTATATGGGAAAATTATTATGGAACAAGAACAAAGAGGTTTCATCGAGAAGGTAACTGCACCAGACCTTACCAAGGATGTCCACTATATACCACATCACCCGGTTAGTAAAGCTTCCTCGACAACACCGATCAGAATCGTGTACAATTGTAGCTACCGTCAGGCTAGACACCCCAGTCTTAATGATTGCTTGCTAACTGGTCCATCCTTCACAACAGACATGTGCTCTATCCTCCTACGCTTCCGTTCCCATGCCATTGGAATTTCTACAGATTTAGAGAAGGCCTTTTTACATGTTAGGCTGGATGAGTCCGACCGTGACAACACCAGATTCTTCTGGTTATCATCACCATCTGATCCAGAAAGTGACCTTGAAATTTATCGATTTAAAACTGTCTTGTTTGGCTCTACCAGCTCCCCATTTATGCTTATGGCCACACTACATCATCATCTGAATTCTTGGGATAGCCCAGTAGCTCAGGACATGAAGCAGAATCTCTACGTGGATAACGTCATTAGTGGATGTAGTACCGAAGCAGAAGCTATTAAGTATTACAGAGAAGCCCGATTCATAATGACACAAGCCCAATTCAATTTGAGATCATGGGCATCTAACAGCTCACAACTGCAAGCTGTTACAGTGGCTGAGGGAACAGCTGATTGTGATGTTACTGTAAACCTATTAGGATTGTTGTGGAACACAGCTACTGACACCATTAGCTTCACCCCTAAACAGTTTCTATCCAACACAGAAGTGCCACTACCTGTCACTAAACGTTTAGTACTCCAACTTTCATCAAAGGTATATGATCCTTTAGGAATTTTGTCACCGGTCACAATTCAAGCAAAGATTTTAATGCAGGATCTATGGAGATCAGGTATCGCTTGGGATGACCCATTGTTCCCAGAACACACAAACAGATGGTGGAAGATAGCTGAGGATCTACAAGATACCAGTAAGATTACAATACCTAGATTTTACTTTGGACCAACATACTCCCAGCCAGTAGAATTACATGTGTTTGCAGATGCCAGTATGAAGGCCTATGGTGCCATTGCATTTCTTAGAACTGGTGAGCACACCTGCTTTGTATTGGCCAGATCACGTGTGGTACCGCTCAAGCCACACACACTTCCGCGACTTGAATTGATGGCTGCTGTTGTCGCATCAAGACTGGCTCAATTCGTTGTTTCATCTCTTCCTCACCTACTTCAGAAATACGCAGTTAAGCTGTGGAGTGACAGCCAAATTGTGCTTCATTGGTTGTACAGTAAGAAACGCTTAAAACAGTTCATTTCAAACCGAGTTCAAGAGGTTAATAAGACATTCCCAGATATTCCTTGGCTCTACTGCCCAACCAATGACAACCCGGCAGATTTACTAACAAGGGGATTGAGTGCTGCTCAGCTAAACTCATCGTGTTTGTGGCAACAAGGCCCACCGTGGCTCACAGATGAAACTCGTTGGCCTGCTTGGAATCATAGTGAGATCCTACACCTACAAGTGGATGACGATGTCATGGAGACAAATACCAGTGCTACTGACCTACCTAACACAGTAACCTCAGGTATTCACAACCTTATTGAACTTACAAAGTATAGTTCACTGATGAAAGTATTAAGAGTGTCAGCTCATGTTTACAGATTTGTCCATAATGCTAGGAATCCCACCAAGCGACATATTGGTCCACTGTCCGTGGATGAAACTAACAAGGCACTTACTCTCTGGATCCACAGTTGTCAGCACACCACCTTCCACAAGGAAATTTTGAACATTAGGGCTAAACGTGGAAAGAGATTACCTCTCGTGAGACAACTACGTTTGTTCATGGACAGCTCTGATTATTTACGTTGTGGCGGGAGGATCCATAACGCGCAGGTAGATTCTGACACCAAGTTTCCTATCCTACTACCTAAACATCATCCCTTGACAAAGCTGATAGTGTTGGCTGTTCATAAGGAGCAACTTCATGCAGGTGTAACTGGAACAGTTACGTCTATAAGACAAGGATACTGGATCCCCTCGGCTCGACAGTTAGTAAGGCAACTAATCAGAAAGTGTGTCTCCTGCCGTAAGGTATCAGGAAAACCCTACATGGTACCAGAACCACCGCCATTGCCACTTGATAGAGTTAAGGAGGGTAAGCCGTTTGATGTTACGGGTGTAGATTTCACCGGAGCCCTGCACGTGAAGAACAATGGAACTGAAGAGAAGGTATATATCTGTTTATTTACGTGCGGTCTGTCTAGGGCAGTCCATTTAGAAGTAGTTTGTGATCTGAGTGTTGAAACCTTTCTGAGAGCATTCCGCCGATTTGTGTCACGTAAGTCACTGCCCCAAGTGATGATATCCGATAATGCGTCTACATATGTGTCTGCGAGTAAGGAGTTGGAACAGATTTTTACCTCAGATAAGCTAGGAGAATCCCTGAATGCCAAGGGCGTGAGATGGAAGTTTATCCCCAAACGTGCCCCTTGGTACGGGGGGTTTTGGGAAAGGTTGATTGGTATTACGAAGACGGTATTGAGGAAAGTCTTGGGAAAGTCATTTATTACATTGGAGGTACTACAAACCTTAATAGTTGAAGTTGAAGCAGTACTAAATGATCGCCCCCTGACCTATCTATCAGCAGATGTGACTGACCCTGAGCCATTGACACCATCGCACCTGCTCTATGGACGACGCATGACTATGTTACCTTACCCAGCCGTAGAAGAGGAACAACATGACCCTACCTTTTTATCCAGTACATCACTGCGTGACAAGGTCAACAGACAAACACTATTGTTGAATCATTTTCAGAGGAGATGGCAGAGAGAATATTTAACTTCCCTCCGAGAGGCATACAAGGCTACAGGTACTTCTAAACAATCAGTGAAAGTGGGGGACGTCGTTCTGGTGCATGATGATATACCCAGACTACAATGGCGTTTGGCTGTGATCGAAGAATTGATGGAAGGCCTTGATGGATATGCTCGAGCAGCCAAAATAAGGACAAGCACAGGGAGAACAAACCGACCAATTGCCAAGTTGTACCCTCTTGAGTTGAGTTCCCCATGTGAGCCTACAACATGTGATGACAACAGAGATACTGATAAGGACAATGATCACGATGTTAGTTCTGAGCCTGTTCACCAGAGACCAACCAGAGATGCTGCTGCAAGGGCTCGCGTACGAATTAAGAGTTGGACTAATCAGTTAACCGTGGCCCCGGAGGATGTCGATGATTGACTAACTACAACCCATATAATACTATTATTATTAGCATTGTATTAGGCCTAGGCATGTATTGTATAATTGTTTGTGTTTTCGCTTGTGGGGTTGAGTTTTGGGTCACGTGAAGAATAGAAGAGTCAACACGTGCTGGTGTAGTGTTAGTAGTCCGTCAACTCCTCCTGCTCCTGTACATCACATCAACGTGAAGCGTCATTCTCCCCTTCCCTACAACTAGACAGATGCTAAACAGCATCATGGAGGTGTGAGGCTTTCCATGTTGGATATATAAACTTTGTGGAACAGTCAGATGGTCATACTGACAGTTGAAGGGAGGAAGTCTGTACACACATACGATCATGTGAATCAAGGAAGGTGATACCAGGATATGTGCAGTTATCCTGATCGTCACATTAGTTGAATATGTGTAGTGTGTATAGTACAATACAAATAAATGATCAAGTGTACTCAGTTAGGCTATAACAGTGTAAGGTGTACGTTTAATTGTACATGTGTAGAGAGTGGACACACATTGTCACACCCCACATATTTCTGGTTGGGCTGTGAATATTTCTACCTAAGTCGTTCTCAAGGTAGAGGCACATGCATGTAAGCAGATTTCTAGGTAGAGGATTTGTAGAGTGAACTTGTGAAGAATCGTCTAATAACTATTTGCAATTCCCCACCACTGCCTGACCCGGGTAGGTTGAGTGTGGCACTGAATGGATGCATTGCTTAGGACATTATTTTACTCTTGCTTAGGGGACAGAATTGTCGCTAAAACTACACTGGGGTTAAACAACTCAGAAAGTGATTGCCTCAGTCCTACACATACATGAGGCTATGCTTGGTGCACATATTACTGTCAGTGACATAAACCCTCCCATAAACCAGTTAATATGTACCTTCCATATTGAAGCTGCTATCTGGTAACTTTGCTGATCTCATATCATCTCTTGTTGTTAGACTAGATGCCCATCCTGGCCATGGTTAAAACATAGCGAGCATAGTCACTCGTAACGTTTTGTTATGCGGAGAAACACGGTTGACCATGAAGAAATATATAAGCGCCTGTACAATAAAAAATAATCATGTGTTGACATCAGGTTGGGTGAATAAATCAATCCCCTATAGACAACTGTCTGATGGCTGAAAACTGACACAGTTCAAGTCCCTAAAACGAATGCTCCAAACAAAGAGCACTTTAAAACAGTCAAAAACCACCACACTTTTGCAGCATGAAAAAATAGCACTCTGGCTTGGTCTTGAGCCGAATACAGCAGTCGTCTTTGTGTATTAGTCTCTTGCCCATGCCCTTGTCCTATTTTTTTTCCATATTGCACTTGTGGCGGTGTTTTAACTAGTATCAAGACACACGGTAGTGTGTCGTGCGGCCCAAGAAGCCGGCGCGCAACCCCGTGAGTATATTGACAGGAAGAAAGAAAACGCAATTTGCGCACCTCCGTAGCTCTGTGCTGCCTTGATGAAACAAGACAAATTTTGCTGTGTAGATTCCCTCCACCTTCAGCACTCCACATTCCAAATTTGAGCGAAATCACTTCAGGCATTCCTGAGATATGCGACTTCAAAAATTGGCTTAGTTTCTTCGTTTTTTTTTTTTCTTTTTCTTCTTATTTTTCTTCCTCTTTTCGCACACTTACAAAAACTGCTATAAAACGCGAACGATTTATCCGATTTCCTTGAAATTTGGCACACAGAAGGGGGGTATAAAGGCGCATCTCGGTACCAACTTTGGCTGGAATACCATAAACAGGCAAAGAGTTATGAGCAATTATGCACGAAAAATAACACCAATATGTTGTCACGCCTACAGGGTAAACCGCGTATGGGAAGAAGCTGAAAATCGGTGGGTGAATAGGTTAACTATTGAACCTCAAACCTTTTGTGGTTTGAAAGAAATCGAGCTAAAAACCAGGAAGATACAGCGAAAAATTCAACAGTGTGTAACAATTACGCAATCGAGATTAGCTAATTTTAAATTTTTTTAATTTATCATCATTATTATTATTATGCTTGCCACGCCTACCAGATAAACCACTTGGGGTAATGCTTTGAAAATCGCTGTACAGATGGAGTTATCATCTTAGAAAGGCTCTTCAATGGTGTAGAAGAATCAGACTTAAAGCCACGGAGTTATAACACGAAATCCAACTTGGTGTAGCAAGTGCGAGATCGAGATACTCTAATAGAGCAGTCATCCTAATAGAGCAGTCACCCTGAACAGAATTCAAGAGATCAGTTAGAAATAAGTAACCTGTATAGAGATCAGCCACAAACAAATCACCCTGTAGAGAGTTCAGCTACAAACAATTCACCCTGTTCAGACATCAGTTAGAAGAAGTTTTCTTGTAGAGAGTTCAGTTACAAACAAATCACCCTGTTGAAAGATCAGCTAGAAGATGTCACCTTGTAGATAGTTCAGTTACAAAGAAACCACCATGTAGAGAATTCAGCTACAAACTAGTGACCCTGTAGATACATCAGCTAGAAGAAGTTACCTTGTAGAGAGTTCAGCTACAAAGAAACCATTCTGTAAAGAGCTCAGCTGCAAACAAATCACCTATATAGAATTCAGCTACAAACAAATCACACTGTAGAGAGATCAACTAGAAGAAGTTACCTTGTAGATAGTTCAGCTACAAACAAATCATCCTGTAGAGAGATCAGCTAGAAGAAGTTACCTTGTAGATAGTTCAGCTACAAACAATTCATCCTGTACAGAGCTCAGTTAAAGAGGTTTCCTTGTAGAAAGTTCAGCTACAAACAAATCACCCTATAAGTAAGAAGAAGTTACCTTGTAGATCGTTCAGCTACAAACAATTCACCCTGTAAAGAGATCAGCTAGAAGAAGTTACCTTGTAGAGAGTTCAGCTACAAAGAAACCATCATGTAGAGAATTCAGCTGCAAACAAATCATGTATAGAGAGTTCAGCTACAAACAAATCTCCCTGTAGAGAGATCAGCTAGAAGAAGTTTCCTTGTAGAGAGTTCTGCTACAAACAAATCACCCTGTAGAAAGATCAGCTAGAAGAAATCACCTTGTAGAGAGTTCAGCTTCAAAGAAACAATCATGTGAGAGTTCAGGTACAAACAAATTGTCCTGTAGAGAGATCAGCTAGAAGAAGTTACCTTGTAGAGAGTTCAGCTACAAAGAAACCATCATGTAGATAGTTCAGGTACAAACAAATCACCCTGTAGAAAGATCAGCTATAGAAGAAATTACCTTGTAGAGAGTTCAGCTACAAAGAATCTATCATGTAGAGAGTTCAACTACAAACAAATCACCCTGTAGAAAGATCAGCTATAGAAGAAATCACCTTGTAGAGAGTTCAGCTACAAAGAAACCATCATGTAGAGAGTTCAGCTACACCAAATCGGCCTGTAGAGAGATCAGCTAGAAGAAATTACCTTGTACAGAGTTCAGCTACAAAGAAACCATCATGTAGAGAGTTCAGCTGCAAACAAATCACCTGTAGAGAGTTCAGCTAGAAACAAGTCACCCTGTAGAGAGATCAGCTACAAACAAGTCACCTTGTAGAGAGTTCAGCTAGAAGAAGTCACATTGTAGAGCTACAAATAAACTACCATGTAGAGTTCAGCTGCAAACAAATCACCCTGTAGAGAACTCAGCTACAAACAAATTGCCCTGTAGAAAGATTAGCTAGAAGAAGTTACCTTATAGGGAGTTCAGCTATGAACAGATCACCCTGTAGAGAGTTCAGCTGCAAACAAATCACCCTGTAGAGAGTTCAGCTGCAAAAAAAATCAATCACTCTGTAGAGAGTTCAGCTAGAAGAAGTCACCTTGTAGAGAGTTAAGCTGCAAATAAATCACCCTGTAGAGAATTCAGCTACAAACAAATCACCCTGTAGAAAGATCAGCTAGAAGAAGTTACCTTGTACAGAGTTCAGCTACAAAGAAACCACCATGTAGAGAGTTCAGCTGCAAACAAATCACCTGTAGAGAGTTCAGCTAGAAACAAATCACCCTGTAGAGAGATCAGCTAAAAACAAGTCACCCCGTAGAGAGTTCAGCTAGAAGAAGTCACATTGTAGAGAGTTCAGCTACAAAGAAACTACCACGTAGAGAGTTCAGCTACAAAGAAAACACCATGTAGAGAGTTCAGCTGCAAACAAATCACCTGTAGAGAGTTCAGTTAGAAACAAGTCACCCTGTAGATAGTTCAGCTAGAAGAAGTCACATTGTAGAGAGTTCAGCTACAATGAAACTCCCATGTAGAGAGTTCAGCTGCAAACAACTCACCCCGTAGAGAACTCAGCTACAAACAAATATGTAGTGTAAAAAGATCAGCTAGAAGAAGTTACCTTGTAGAGAGTTCAGCTACAACGAAACCACCATGTAGAGAGTTCAGCTACAAACAAATCATCTGTGGAGAGTTCAGCTAGAAACAAGTCACCCTGTAGAGAGATCAGCTAGAAACAAGTCACCTTGTAGACAGTTCAGCTAGAAGAAGTCACATTGTAGAGAATTCAGCTACAAAGAAACCACCATTTAGAGAGTTCAGCTGCAAACAAATCACCCAGTAGAAAGTTCAGCTATGAACAGATCACCCTGTTGAGAGTTCAGTTAGAAACAAGGAATCCTGTAGAGAGATCACCTAGAAGTATCGCCTTGTAGAGAGTTCAGCTACAAACAAATCACCTGTAGAGAGTTCAGCTACAAACAAATCACCCTGTAGAGAGATCAGCTAGAAGAAGTTACCTTGTAGGGATTTCAGCTACAAACAAATCACCCTGTAGAGAGTTCAGCTACAAAGAAACCATTCTGTAAAGAGCTCAGCTGCAAACAAATCACTTGTACAGAATTCAGCTACAAACAAATCACCCTGTAGAGAGATCAGCAAGAAGAAATTACCTTGTAGAGAGTTCAGCTACAAAGAAACCACCATGTAGAGAGTTCAGCTGCAAAGAAATCACCCTGTAGAAAATTTTGCCAGAAACAAATTGCCCAGTAGAAAGATCAGTTAGAAGAAGTTACCTTTTAGAGAGTTCAGCTACAAAGAAACCATTCTGTAAAGAGCTCAGCTGCAAACAAATCACCTATACAAAATTCAGCTACAAACACATCACCCTGTAGAGAGATCAGCTAGAAGAAGTTACCTTGTAGATCGTTCAGCTACAAACAATTCACCCTGTAGAGAGAGCAATTAGAAGAAGTCACCTTGTAGAGTGTTCAGTTACAAAGAAACCACCATGGAGATTTCTGTAATCAATATAGGTGACCGGATTTGCGAAAAGGGGTCTTCCACACACATCCAATTCCGTAAACGTTGGAGACCATAACTCAGTGTTCAAGTAACATATTAACCTGAAAATTTCACCATGTATTCAGCTATAGTGGTGCTCACCACTGCCCAAATATCAAGGCAACAGCTCTTTCCAATCTGAAGTTATCTATTGTCAAAGTTGGCAAATTAGATGTGTGTGGAAGACCCCTTTTCGCAAATGCGGTCAAATATGTATTATACAGTATATATAATTTGTACATTTACTGATAAAATATTTAAAGTACATCTACTTCATCTTTTCTTCTTCCTGAAGTAAAGAAAAAAACGTAGGTTAAAAAAGTCCCAAAGCTGGTATACAAATACAAAAAGAAATGAAATCTAATCCAAAACAGCCAAGCTGTAAAAAAAGGGTGTGGCCCTCAGAAAGACTATGGTGAAAAAAGATGTGAAATCCTAGGTGGCGGCCAAGAAATGGCTGTGATGGTAGGTTAATGGTAAAAATTTTAATAATGACAATTCAGGTAAATTTTGTGAAGCGGCACAAAAATTCACCTGAATTGTCTTTATTAAAATTTTTACCATTAACCTACCATCACAGCCATTTCTTGGCCGCCACCTAGGATTTTACATCTTTTTTCACCATAGCCTTTCTGAGGGCCGCACCCTTTTTTTACAGCTTGGCTGTTTTGGATTAGATATATATATTGACGGCATCTTTAGGTGAAATATTTCTTAAGCAGGTGGCTACAAATAGCAAATCTTTCTTTGTTTTTACATCAGATAAAGTTTTGAATGGCAACTTCACTAAAAGAAACTCTAATGATAGTTTCATAAGTGTTGTCAAATTTTAGGAAATCTATTGTCACATGTTTTCATGTTAGTGACACTAATAATCATATATATAGTCAATTTCAGGTTGCCTGTGAATGCAATTGAACAATCCAGACACATGATATTCGCACACATGAGCTACTTCTTTACAACCAAGCTCCAGGACTCCTTTTAATAATAATGCAACCAAATCACTCACTACCTTAGATTGTTAGACAATGCCAGGGGCATACTGTTACAGTGTGCCTTGATAATTTTGAAGAGGAAATTTTCTAAGCAGCTAATAAAATTAATTTAGTAGGTTTTATTTTTGAATGTTCAAACATCATGCAAAAAGCGCCAACAAAATTTTTGGTAGTGAACGTTAAACCAAGCAGATTATTATTGAGATGGTGACTACTAAGGGCATATCACGTCTACAACAAAATATGAACCAATACACTTTGTTTTGCAGATGAGACTGAAACAATGAGAGTGCGAATCATTGCCCATGTCCATGTGCGGAGGAAAATTACGTAAATTTAGAACTCAGTTGCTTAATAAATAACAATTGACTTGAAATAATAATGCGAAGCCATAACACGCTGTTGCAATCATAGTTCAACAGTTACACACTTCTGTAGCACAAGTTCACATGTAGTAGCAAGCAGCGAGCAAGCTCCAGGCTTAGCTAGCCACGTAAAAAATTTAATTGATCGTGCATAATAGCATAAGAGTTAAAATTTTCATAGAACCACTGTTCTTCGAATAATTAAACTCCTTGAAAATAACCCACTACAACATCAACTTGTTCTAAGTGCTACGAAAAAGAAGATTTTTAAAAAAATCAAAGAAAATAAAATGAACTTTGAAGGTGCTATCTCGGTGATGGGAAGGTGGATCCAACTCAAATTTGATATGGAAGGCGTTCATTCCAAGGGAGTTTGCACCACAAAGTTTTTAATAAGGGACAAAACAGTATACCATGACCATCTGAAAATATCTGGTATTCAATACAAAGATTATACATTATTACCTCTACTACACACAACATCAGTTCCATTAAACATCCCATTACTTCCACAGGTCCTCATGACATCACCAGACTGTACCTCATAACCAGTGTTACATGTGGTAGTACAGATATCTTCATAAGAAAGAACTCCATCACCTCCCATTTCGCAATTGATCATTCCATTAACAGGATCAGTGAGGGCAGTACAGGTAACTGTATGAGAACAACTTAATTAACTTACAAAGTGTAAATAATTTTTTAAATTAAAAAAAAAGGAAATTTAAAAGGAAGCTTAAAAAGCTACAAAACAAGAAGGGATTGCTGGGGTGGTAATGTAAACCACAAATCCCTTGATTCTTCTATCAAGGCAAAACAGGGATGTGGTTTACAATACCACCTCAGCGATCCAGGTGGGTAACTTCTGTATAAAATTCATTCTATTCAGATAAAGAATCATGGAGCTATGAATGTGTGAAAATTGTTGTTTCCTTTCTTCCTGCAAAGTGTGGCACGGTTTTTAGAAGTTTTTATTGTTGAATGCTCAAACATCATGCAGGCGCTAACAAAAATAATATTGGTAGTGCGTGTTTAACCAAGCAGATTATTATGGACATGGCTTCCACGTGTAACAATATAAATGATAAGGGCAAATCATGTCTACAATGAAATATGGACCAATACGCTTTGTTTAGCAGACAAGACTGAAAGGATGAGAGCACAAATCATTGCATGTGTCCATGTGCGGAGGAAAATCACATAGATTTAGAGCCCAACAATTGACTTGAAACAACAATGCAAAGCTATGACACGCCATTGTAATCATAGTTCAACAGTTACACACTTCTGTAACATGAGTTCACAAGTAGTAGCGAGCACAGAGGCTTACGTTAAAAAAATTGCGCAGTTAGCATTTTTTTTGAAGAGTTAAATTTTCATAGAAGCACTGCTTTTTGAATAATTTGAAAGTTAAACTTCTTTGAAAATAACCCACTACAACATCAACTTGTTTAGAGTGTGCTAAAATACAAACAGTATACCTTGGCCATCTGGTATTAACGCACAAAGTGTATAAAACTATAACATTATTACCTCTGCTACACACAACATCAGTTCCATTAAACATTCCATCACTTCCACAGGTCCTCATTTCATCACCAGACTGTACCTCATAACCAGTGTTACATGTGATAGTACAGATATCTTCATAAGAAAGAACTTCATCACCTCCCATTTCACAATTGATCATTCCATTAACAGGATCAGTGAGGGCATTACAGGTAACTGTATGAGAACAACTTAATTAACTTACAAAACATTACTAGATAAATAAAAAATGGAAATTTAAAAGGAAACCAAAAAAGAAGGGATTAATGTAAACCACAAATTGCCCAGCCGGCCTTGTACTAATGTGCTAACCCCATCTGGTGACAATGCTTGAGTTTCTTGAGCGTGGAAGTGCAATCCAGGCAAAATATTTGCTGGCCAATCAGAATTGATGAGTTGCACAATCGTGTGAATGTATTGGAAGTAGACAAAAAAGCAGATGATTTGAAGCAATATACTAGAAGTTATTCACCAAAGTTGTTCAAGAGATTTGTTGTCAAGTTGTGTTTTCCGATCTCACTTTGTAGTATAGCGGCGTAGCTCCAAAAATTAGTCAAATCTGTGCTTTTTCATAAAAGCATGAAACTTTTCATAGTGTCATCACAGAATTGACCTTTGGTGACCTTTGTGGCCACTTTTGTACAGAGATTTAATCATTTCTGTCTTTATCTCCCTGAGCCATTGACGTGATAAAACATAGTACCAAAGTAAGATTTTGTAGAACAAAACAACTTGGTTTTTATTTGAAGTTAATAAGTAATTCCATTCTGAAGTTATTATCACTTTTATTAGCTGCAATTTGAGTTTACCTTCCCTTAAGGGTGTAAACTACCCATTGGGAGGGAAATTTTCTCAAAAGTTATGGTAATAGAAATGATCATAACTTTGGAATGAAATCACCTAATAAAACCAGTACCATGTTTAACAAGTTAATTAATGCTTCAGGTAGATAAAGACAGAAATGATCAAATTTCTGGGCAAAAATGGTCATGAAGGTCACCAAAGATCAAATCTGTGATGGCACTATATCAAAAATTTATGTCATGAGGAGTACTAATGTGGAAAGTTTCATGCCTTTATGAAAAAATGCACGATTTTGGTGTTGTGCCGCTATCTATCTATATGCATATAAAGCTGAAAAGCCATCTGTCCGTCCATCTGTCTGTTGCCAGCTGCAATCTAAGCGGCTTTTGTGCCAAACAAAATGCTCATCATCTCAGAGTAAAACTGCTTTTAAATGAAACTTTTAACTGTTGTATTTGTAGTTTACAGTGCGATGAATGCAAGGGTGTAGAGCAAAAACTTACCTGGATTCTTTTTGTAAACCGCAAGTGAACGCCTGTGAAATTCAACCTATGCATGCTTTAAGTTTTACTCAACTTGTAACGTATATGACATGTAGCATAGTGGTTAGGGCAAGCGTTATTCTTAGTAGGTTCGATCCTTCTACGGTGTAGTTTTCCTACAATTTCTCTAATATTCTGGTGCTTCCTTAGCTATGTGGACCTTTTATTATTATTATTAATACTTTACAGTGACCAGCACTGAAGGTCTGACAGCAACGGCCTACTTTATTCCACAGACTGGACTGGACTGGACTGGCGGACTGAGCTGGAAACAGCTTTAAACAATAATCCAGGCATTATCCATCTCTTGCAACACTGGAGACACCACTATCGAGCTATAACTGCTGGTACTGCTCTTCCTTACAAGTCAGATGACACTAGCGCATGCACTAATCAATTAGAACACACTTACGATACACGTATACTCGCAGTGATAAAGCGTGACAGAGGCTATTGTTGTAGTGTACATGTTTTCCTTTGTTGCTTCAGTACTTAACACTAACGTTGGGGTTGTAGTGATGAGCCAGATTATTTGCATAGCTTGCCTGGTGGTGCCACCTAGCTACCCGAGTAGCTACCTGCTAAGAATAATTACTGGTTCATCTCTACAGCTGTAACACTAGTGCTAAAACAACAAAGGAAAACATCTACGCTAAAAGAATAGCCTTTAGTGTAACGTGTTTATTTAAACTTCTCCAAGTAGCCCAATAAACAGATTTCTGATTAATGTGTAGTTTACGTAAACCTAAAGAGTTACATTTCCCACCAAATTAATGTATGCTTTTATTGTGTAAAAAAGAACTTTAAGTGGGTTTAAGGGTTAATGGTTGGGTTAAAGAACAACCTTATACATGTCAATTTTACATACGTATACAATGGACCCTAGCTATATGGATCTCTGTTACCTAAGCAGCTTAATTGTACTGTTTTGAGTACCATATATGTACAAATTTCTGAAGGATGTAGTTTTTACAGATTGTGTTTGCTTGGTTTTTCACAAAATCTTCAACTTTGAAGAACAAGTGATCCTTGAAAATAAAACAGTGAAAATTCTGAAATTTGTCGATCTGTAAAAATTACACACCTCAAAAATTTGTACGTATACAGTATTTCAGTGTGAGTTCCATTAGAGTAAGTGTATGTTCTATTAGAGTAGTTTCAACTTTCCCACAAATTATAAGAACACTGTTGTCAAGCTCTATGAACAGTGGTGTTACAATAACTGGTGATCCACTGTACTGGGTACATCGCGGTGCTTATGCTGTGATAATAATATTGTACTATTTTGCTCATCACTCACCAATAACAGTTAGTGAAGCATAGTTTGATGAGGTGTTACCACCTTCATTAGTAGCTACACATCGGTAGTTACCAGCATCTTCTGGTGTTAGGTTAATAGTGAGATTACTAGTGTTCACTCCAGTAGCACCAGATGGAATACTACCATTCTGTCTCTCCCAATTATATGATGTTGCTCCATCTGCCTCACAAGTTAGTGACACACTTATAGGATCACTTTGTAAGGTAACACTCATGTTCATCGGGTGAGTGGTAATAGTGGGTGATGGTACTGTAAGAAAATAGTCCAATTAATGAAACCACTATATCACACATCAGATATATCTACTATGCACTTATATGTGTAATCATCAACAATTTACCAGGACTCAATCCAGAATAGTAAGCTGGGAAAGTAAAAAAAAAAAAAAATTAGGTGTATAGACACACGATTTTTACTGTGATGCCATTGAGTGGTGATCATTTGATTATACACCCTGTACAACTTAAACCTTTTTTACTTCTAACTATATGTATCAAAGCTTTAGTTCTATACCCAGGGCAGCAATAGTTAACCCAGGACGCCACTGCCACACACCCCTCCCAAATTAACCTCTGGCCAATACAGGCCCATGGTATTACTGTACCTTACACTCTATTTAGGTTGTTATGGAGTAGGCAATAAATCTTAAATATTCCATCTTGTTTAGTAATATATTCACCACTCAGACTCAATATAACATATGCACAAAACCTAGATGTGTACCTAACGTACCTGGATTTTCAAAATTGTTTTCTGGGAAAAAAAACATTTGTGTTTGTATCTTACATGAATAAAAAAATAAAACATCTGATGCTAAAAGCAGCTGTATGGTGAGAAGTGAATTGAAAAAGGCAGTGGTGGTCTTAATAAGGGACAAAAACAGTATACCATGGCCATCTGAAAGTATTCACATACAAAAACTATACATTATTACCTCTACTACACACAACATCATTTCCATTAAACATTCCATCACTTCCACAGGTCCTCATGACATCACCAGACTGTACCTCATAACCAGTGTTACATGTGGTAGTACAAATATCTTCATAAGAAAGAACTCCATCATCTCCCATTTCACAACTGATCATTCCATTAACAGGATCAGTGAGGGCAGTACAGTTAACTGTATGAGAACAACTTAATTAACTTACAAAGTGTAAACAATTTTAAAATTTAAAAAAAAAGGAAATTTAAAAAGAAGCTAAAAAAGCCACAAAACAAGAAGGGATTGCTGGGGTGGAAATGTAAACCACAAATCCCTAATTTGACTCTTCTTATCAAGGCAAAATACAGATGTGCAATCAAGCAGGCAACTCCTATACGAAGTTCATTTCATTCAGATAAAGGATCACAGAGCTATGAATGTGTAAAAATCATGTTTCCTTTCTTCCTATCAACATACCCACAGTGTGGCATCCTGGCTTCTTGGGTCACATGACACACTACTGTGTGCCTTGATACTTTTGAAGAGGAAATTTTCTGAGCAGCTAATAAAATTAATTTTGTAGGTTTTATTTTTGAATGTTCCAAAAAAGCACCAACAAAATTTTTGGTAGTGCATGTTAAACTAAGCATATTATTATTGAGATGGTGACTACTAAGAGCATATCACGTCTACAACAAAATATGGACCAATACACTTTGTTTTGCAGTCGAGACTGAAACAATGAGAGTGCGAATCATTGCACATTTCCATGTGCAGAGGAAAATCACGTAAATTAACTCAGTTGCTTAATAACAATTGACTTGAAATAATAATGCAATGCCATAACACGCTGTTGCAATCATAGTTCAACAGTTACACACTTCTGTAGCATGAGTTCACATGTAGTAGTGAGCATCGAGCAAGCTCCAGGTTTAGCTAGCCACGTAAAAAATTTAATTGATTGTGCATAATAACATAAGAGTTAAATGTTCATAGAACCACTGTTCTTCGAATAATTAAACTCCTTTGAAAATAACCCACTACAACATCAACTTGTTCTAAGTGCAGCAAAAAAAAAAATTTAAAAATCAAAGAAAATAAAATGAACTTTGAAGGTGCTATCTCGGTGATGGGAAGGTTGATTCAGCTCAAATTTGATATGGAAGGTGTTCATTCCAAAGGGAGTTTGCACTGCAAAAATGGTTTGTTTTTAATAAGGGACAAAACAGTATACCATGGCCATCTCAAAATATTCACAAACAAAAGACTAAATATTATTACCTCTACTACACATAACATCAGTTCCATTAAACATCCTATCACTTCCACAGGTCCTCATGACATCACCAGACTGTACCTCATAACCAGTGTTACATGTGGTAGTACAAATATCTTCATAAGAAAGAACTCCATCATCTCCCATTTCACAACTGATCATTCCATTAGCAGGATTAGTGAGGGCAGTACAGTTAACTGTATGAGAACAACTTAATTTACTTATGAAGTAAATTACAAACAAATCCCTAATTTGATTCTTCTATCAAGGAAAAATTGGGATGTGGTTTACAATACCTCTATCAAGGAAAAATAGGGATGTGGTTTACAATACCACCTCAGTGATCCAGGTGGGTAACTTCTGTATAAAATACATTCCATTCAGATAAAGGATCATGGAGCTATGAATGTGTGAAAATTGTGTTTCCTTTCTACCTGCCAAGTGTGGCATGGTAGCTTCTTGGGTCACATGACATACTTGCATGGCGCCTGGATTTTAGAAGTACTGTAAAATGGGGAAATTTTGACAGCGAAATTTTTAGAAGAGCAGCTGGTAAAATTAATTTTGTAAGTTTTATTTTTGAATGCTCAAACATCATGCAAAACGCCAAAAAAAATAATTTTGGTAGTTTGCAAGCAGATTATTATTGAGATGGCAACTACATGTAACAATACAAATCATATGGAGAAAAAAAATGAAATACGGACCAACACACTTTATTTTGCAGACGAGACTGAAATGACGAGAGCACAAATCATTGCATGTCCATGTGCAGAGAAACATCACGTAGATTTAGAGCCCAACAATTGGCTTGAAATAACAATGCAAAGCTATGACACGCCATTGCAATCATAGTTCAACAGTTACACACTTCTGTAGCATGAGTTCACAAGTAGTAGCGAGCACTGAGGCTTATGCAAAAAAAAATTTGTGAATAATTAGCATTTTTTCAAAGAGATAATTATCATAGAACCACTGCTTTTGGAATAATATCTCCTTTGAAAACAACCCAGAAGTGTGAAGATAAAATACGAACAGTATATATTTGGCCATCTAGTATTAACATACAAAGTGTTTAAAAATATAACAGTATTACCTCTACTACAAATAACATCATTTCCATTAAACATTCCATCACTTCCACAGGTCCTCATGACATCACCAGACTGTACCTCATAACCAGTGTTACATGTGGTAGTACAGATATCTTCATAAGAAAGAACTCCATCATCTCCCATTTCACAACTGATCATTCCATTAGCAGGATTAGTGAGGGCAGTACAGTTAACTGTATGAGAACAACTTAATTAACTTACAAAGTGTAAACAATTACTAGACAAATAAAAAAAGAAGTTTAAAAGGAAACTTAAAAAGAATCGATTAATGTACACTACAAATTTCAATTTAGATGTATTGGTTAGGTGCTTCCAAACAAGCTTTCAGATTGACCCGAAATGCTTTCAACAAATTTTAAAAATGATCTATTTAACGGAATTTTCTACTGACTGAGTAAGTAACTGACTGACTGATGCCTTCAGACAAGCATAACTCGATAACAGCTAAGGCTACGGGCTTGATTTTTTCACTGTTCGACGTCGCTTCGGCCCGACAGGTGCCTTTTGGCATACCGCAGTACGTGCAATGCCTTTTCATGGACTTACCAGTGTCCTCTTTTGTGTCCCTTTCAGCTTTGTTGACAGCGAAAAGTGTTGATTTGGCAATAGCACGTGATGGCTTCCCTTCGTAACGGAAATAGTCTGTAATTGTCATAGTGGCTATTTTTATAGCAGAGGCACTTTTCAAACAGTTCTTGATTCACACTGCTGTGTAATGGGATGAACATAGCCGACAACGAAGCGTAACGGATACTTCACTTTTCAGAAGATAATATTATTGATATAACCCGGTGCACGCGGCACCATTACTTTCGAAATGCGTGGATTGCAGAGGTGCTTTTCAAACAGTTCTTGATTTGAAACGCTGCGTAATGGGTTGAACATAGTTGACAATGAAGCGTAATGGATACTTCACTTTTCAGACGATAATTGGGACGCATGGCGTCATTTCAGATGCGGCATGCATGGGTTCACCAGTCATAATAATTATTTACAAAAAAAATTAACAAACAAGTACACAGAAAATTTTGGAATTTTCAACTAGAGTAGGGACTATATAGCACATCGATAAAAAGTACTGAAACAAGCTGGAGCAGTGCACGATATTAAATCACAATAAAACAATAAGAAGTGTTATATCCCTACTGTGCATTTCTTGTGTACCTCTATTAATATACCAATCCCTACTTTGTTTTAAAATTTTTAATTTTTTAAATAGCTAGTTTGTTTACTTTTTTTTACCTAGCTAGCTAGCTATATTATACTCCTTTTGTTTTCCACATAGTATAAATATCACTTGAAGCAGCTACCTTTTACCTTTGTACGTAATAAGTGCCTATAAAATAATTATCGTTTTGTCTTTTAAAGTTATTACAGTAACTGTTAAAGGATTCAGCTGCATTTCTAATAGCCTAAATGTTGATGATTTTACCACAAAGCATCGCTGGATAGTCCACCATTAAGAGTGGAACCCTCACTTTTAGAAGTCTGGATCCCGAGGTGAATCCGCCCCTCAAGGACACTATTAGCTAGCTACCTCACACACATAAAAGCTAAACTGGTAATTAAGACTATATAAAACGACTACCCAGCGTTAATAAATGTGTAGAGACAACTCATACTGCATACACACACGTACTCACACTTCGTTAAAATCATGTGTTTGAGTTGTGGCACGCGTCGCAACTATTAAGCGCCGCAATTATTAATTATCCTTCGAGAAGAACAAAGAATCCAATGAACGATGAAAGCAAACAGCATGGTGCAGTGGACAGAACGTAATCAGAACAATAGATTCGTGAATCCGCTGTCATTACCTTAGCTGTCTGAATTTCTGGAGCCGTACACCTAGCGCAACCGGGTCTTACAGCAGCCAGGCAGGCAGTTGAAATCCAGGCGAATTTAGAATTTTTAAAACTCACTGTACATTGAAACATTCGACTTTTCGCTTCATTTAACCAAGGTACAGCATCATTACAGCAGTACTAATGTATTCCAGGTGGTTTTTTCGGGTAAAACTTATTGCAAGGCCACTTTTTAAGGTGCAAAAATCCACGAAACCATATGATTTCTTACCAATCCTTACTATACAGTACTATCGTACTGTATGATATAGGAACGAAGAATCATGACTCAAGGTTTCCTCAGAAATGAAATGCTATCCTCTACTAATATGATAAATGAAGAGATTGCATTTAGTAAACACCCTATTCTGAGTTTTACTTTATTCCTAGTCATTTTGAATGGCTTTTCACTGTTTTTAAACAATTGTGCAACTCCTCAATTTTGATTGATTGAATTTTATGCCAAGTGTGCTATTTTACAAAAGAAGGCTACAGAAGACACACAGATACAGTAGTAGTGTTGACAACACATGGTGCTTGTATCATGTTAGTGGTAGGCAAAATCTTCATTGTGAATAATGTGCAAGTTTTATACTATACGTCTTGTGTGTCAGTTTTATGTCTTTTGGTGAATAGTGCTAAAATACTTCTGTGGTTAAGTCTGGGTATAAAAATCAAGAAGAAAAAAACGTATGAGTACAGAAGTCCAGTCCAGTGAATGGATACACCTCCAGCTATAGTTAACTGTATGGTGCCTTGTTTTTAGAAAGTAGTGTAACATCAACTTGTTCCAAGTGTTGGAAAATACAAAGAGAAAAAGACAAACTTTGAAGGTGCATATCTTGGTGATAGGAAGGTGGATTCAGTTCAAATTTGATACGGAAGATGTTCCACTCCAAAGGGAGTTAGCACCACAAAATTGGTTATTTTTAATAAGGGACAAAACACTATACCATGGCCATCTGAAAATATCTGAGTATTCAATACAAAACCTATACATTATTACCTCTGCTACACACAACATCAGCTCCAGTATACATTCCATCATTTCCACAGGCCCTCATGACATCACCAGTCTGTACCTCATAACCAGTGTTACATGTGGTAGTACAAGTCTCCCCAGTATTAACTAATCTGTCACCTTCAGATGAACAACTGACCATACCATTAGCAGGAGCAGTGAGGTTTAGACAAAAAACTGGAAAACAACAGTATACAACAATTAAGTGCTGCTAGAACACAAGTTACATAACATAGCACAGTCCTAAGCTCTATTAAATAACCGACCCTCTTCCACAAGCAGTACTAACTATACACATGTAAGAATACTAGCAATTACAATTTTGAATCATTCTTAAGATCATAATAAATACAGGGAATACAATCACATTACAGTATCATTATGTCACAAAGTGCAGCTTTTACTAATTTTCACACTGATGATGTTGCTTTGTGAAAGTTCAAGCAAGAAACTAGTTGCACCTTGCAGCATATGTGCTGGAAATACGTCAGGTTTTCTCTAATAAGGCTAAGGCAGTAGTAGGCTAAACTGTAATTCCACTAGTTGTATGCTCTTAAACTTTCGGTAGATCCACCCATGCAACTGGGGATTTTGTGGGCTTGGGTAATATCTACTCAAGCAGCATTAGGGTAAGTTTATTGACTGGAGTCAGTGTGTAGCAGCATTGAAACTGGGTTGGGTCATCTGGATCTGACCCGGTTTATGGATTATCCGGGTCTGACCCGGATTGGATCACGTAAGAAATGAAATTGTTAGTTTGACGATGTGGAAACTTATTAACACTAGTTGCAGCTCTTTCGTGAGCCACGCCCACTTATTGCATTACAAACATATGCTCAGCTACGCCCATTTATTAGTAAGTGCAGTCTGAAGCACAAAACCATTTCCGTTGCTGCCTGCAAGCTTACGTGGAGCTACGCCCACTAATCTATTATTGTACGGGTTGTACATAGTCTATTCTTGCAGCAGGATAAGTACTTCTGTGAGCCACACCTACTTTAATATATCGGGAAATTATAATACTAGGTATCCATGAAGCCACACTCAATTGCTGTCTGTAAACCTACAGTAGCTACATGGAACCAAACCCACTGACTGATTTTAATTATTAAACCATAGATTATTGAGAGTCTTTGTATAAACCTACCGGCTTAGTTATCACATAGCTTCTCATTTACTCAATACGAATCGAGCCATAGGATCGAACGCTCAAAACGTAGTCTCGCTCACTTGAGACTACCCAAAACATAGCTCTTATTGCACGCCTAGGCTTTAATTAATCCGGGTCACATCCGGGTCAAATCCGGGTTTGACTATCTGGGTCAGTGGGGCATCCGGTTCTACAGTAGTGACCCGGTTTCAACACTGGTGTGTAGTCTGATGTGTCCATAAATTTAAGGGGAAGTGAGGGTAAGTGCCTCCATACTACTTACCTTGTCCACAGGTGCCTCTGGTACTAAATTTCAAATTCTACTTCAGTTGATACAATGTATTTGGGAGACTTGGCTCCCAATTTTTGAAGATTAATATCCTAACCCTTCAGTATCAGGGTTTTTGATAAGTATTTCAACTCTGAGCCAAACTGGCCCAACCCAGACATCTACTGCTCCACCAGTAGTATATTCAGCTTATGTTTTATGTGTATTAGTCACAAAGCAGAGGTAGTGCTGAGAAAATTGGAGCAGAAGCCATGAATTGTGTGGGTCATTTTGTGTCCACACTGGGCTGATGGAGCACCATATTGCCTTATCAAATACCCTGTTCAGTATAGGTAAGAGGCTCCTTTACTGACATCTACATGTATATGGCATTGAAGGATTATATTAAAGTTTGGATGAAACCTTCTGTCGCAGACCTCCAGGACCTACAAAAGTGGCAGCGCTAGATTATGAGGTGATGAGTTGGTTTAGCTGAGGTCTTGAGAGCGTGGGATTGCAGATTTCACCATGCTGTCCATCACAGAGTCTATTAACCTATACTTGACAATGTCTGGTAAATAGCTAACGCTTATGCAGCTAATTAAATTTCACCCCTAATATGAAGTTTTGTCATAAACAATGAAATGAATACCACAACCATAACAGAAAATTTAGCTCCTATTCATCATAACCAGACCTTGACTACCCTCCCATAATTCATGCATTCATAACGCGCGCGCACACACACAGAGTGTATATTACTAACCTGATATTAGCACAGTGTTGTTACTGGTGACACTCACATCCCCATTTGTAGCTGTACAGCTGATAAATGCTCCATCATCCTCACCCTGAATAGCTCTGGTAATATTTTGTGTCATAATCCCATTAGCAAAACAGGGAGAAGGGCAACTCCAGGTATAAGCAGTGGTTTCGTTAACAAAACTTGCATTACAGGACAACATCACTGTGTCCCTACCAGCCATATAAGGACCACTGGGATTAGCAATGATGGTAACTGAGAACTGTCCATTAGCACCTACAAGAAGATATTGCATTAGCAGACAAAACATTTGTACAATAAAATGAAACATTTGTACAGTACAATTACATACAAATTCTCTAGTAGTTAGTACAGGCCAACGCTGTGTTGAACCAGCAATACTGGTACAAGGTAAACGTAATTTTTTATAATTGAGTAGAAATCATATAAACAAGAGTTAATAATATTTGTCTCCCATACAAATATTATGAACTCTTGATATAAGTAATGAACTAAGGGAGCTACAGCTATACCAGTGGACATTTAATTCCTGCTTCAGTCTTATAGCTAGTCAACAGTACAGTCATGATAGTAGTAAGGTTAACTAGCATAGCTGCAAATGTATAGGAAGACCTCCTTTTTTCATGGCTTTGTCACTGTAATATTTCCAACTTTTCTCCTTATACTTGTTTGTTTACCTTATGACTGGTGAACCAGAGCATATAGTACATCAAAGAAAAGAATGATACCAGACTTACTAAAAAATTAATCGTGTGATAACTGACTATCAATAACTGAAAAGCGACATGACTATTCACTTCTGTGTTCCACCCTATACAACATTACAGATGAAGAACATCATGAGAAACACCTTTGTAATCACTCCACTCAGTATATGAAAACTGCAGACTCCCAGCAAAAGGAAGCCATTACCTCACTACCCATAAATACCTACACGGTAGCTAGTGGAGTAAGAAATGTGTTGGACACAAAGGAGGACAAAGTAAATCCACTATTGTAGCTGTGGCAGTAGGAAAAAGCATGTTGGGCCTAAGCAGGGATGTGTCCAGATTTAGAGCAGTGGTGGCTACAACAAACAGGGATAAGTCCAGAAGATTTAGGATAGAATGTGTGGGGCCTTAGTTTCCATCAAATCAAAGTGAATTTGTAGTGGTTGATGAGTGGTAGTGGTGGCTATTTTATGTGAGTGGTGGCTGGTCCTGACCACTGCCGGCACATCCCTGCCTAAGTGACATTGAACAGTGAAGAAATTACACAAACCTGTAGCCTTAATCATAGTTGAGGCTGAAGGAATTAGGCATTAGAAGCACATTTGGGCTTGATTTCATTGCCAAGAAGTCAAGTTGTCATGGAGGTAAGATAAGGCTGGTGTTCCAGTGATATTTTATGGTAGGAAGTTATGATCCCTACAATACAGTACTAGTGTGTACTGTATGATTAAACCTAACTATGTCTTTGTATGTATGTCATACAGAAGATCTACATACTAAAATCTAAGTGTCCTGATTATCAAAGGTTTGCCTAAATTCTTACTCATTAAATTGTACAGTATATGTGACTGGATTTTGGAAAACCAAACCAAATCGCACATTAGAAGTTTCGAGATAAAAGGTTTTAAAGAATTCAAGCCAGCATAACTCTCCAAGGATAGCAAGCACACGTATGAAATTTACACTCAAGATGCATCAATCTGTTATCTTTCAGACCACTTCCAGTACTTGTAGTTGCTTGTAGAGTTTCCCGCCACAATAAGATAGAAAATCTGAGCTGTTGGACGAGCAAAGTAGTATCACGAGTGCTCACAAAGGGGTGGCGGGATGGGCAAGGGGTGGACCTCAAAATGGAGACAGACCACAATTGGAGTCCAGAGACGAGATTACAGGGCTGTGCTGGCTCCTTAGTAGTTGATATGTAGCAAAATCCACAGAAAAAACGTCTGGCCTACATTATCAGTAAACCACTGATTCTTGCCAATCCAGGTCCTTCACAAGGCCTAAAACTGCCATTCGAGCTCTACACCCCCTCCCAGAAAAGACGTCTCCTCAAGCAGCTTGAGTGGTACTGAGTGTCAAAACTACTAGTACGATAGTGTAGCTATCCACTGGTGGTGTTTGTTTGATTTTGCCTAATTTGCGATTTGGATTGGTTCTGTAAAATCTGGTCACATATGGATTATGGCATTGCGTGGGTCTCCCTATTGGCAAGTGTCCACAGTATAAGATTCCCAATTAAAATTTCTGAGTCTGACTAAATTCATGCATTGGCAGAGCAAAATTATACATATTTTGTAATGGTAATATCATGCAACCCATACCATACTAATTAAGGGGAATACCAACACACATCCTGTTGGTGACCACATGTGATGTGATTACATAAAATATAATACCCTATTTCCTTACTGGCTACTATAGAGTTTAAAATGGTATAATCGTTTGAATATATGTTAATTTACATTCAACTTGGCAGACATCAAATGGAGACAAAAAAAGTGGCTGTACTTTCTTACAACATGTGCTAGAAACATGACACGTGCTAGAAACATGACACGTCCTAATCGTCATTAATTAGGTATTCTTATATTCAGGAGCCTAAATATACGTACACTAAAAAAGGGAGGTCCAAGATGGCCTTACCAGAGAGGAGTCCAGAATTATGTGAATAAAAATTCTGTAGTCCCTACTTTCTGTATTTTATTCATCAGTAATTTTATTATATGTTTCCTATAATCAGTGGATAACACAATATACTAATTCTTATAGGATCATTGTATATCCCATCTACATCTACTAGTACATAACTTTGTGTGCTTGTGTGAAGTGTGGGGCTGATATATGTTTCATGTATGAATTAGGAACAAGTTTACAATAGGATTGACTGTCTTTCAAGCGCATGCTGTGGTCTCTAGAAGGCTTTGCTAAAAGCACCTGAGGAATACTGAAAAGTTATAGAATCAGTAAGAGATAGATCACACTCTATGCTGGTTACAAAGACAACTAACAGTCTCTGTGTATAGTAAATGCAAGAGACATTTAACACATCAGCATTTGTTTGCACAAGATATTACTGGCAGCAAATAAGTGAATAAAATATAATAATATTTAATTGACTGACAACGCAATACTCTCACTTTTACTAAAATTATTATACTTGTTTATAGTTTACATAGATACTTGACAATATTTATAAGAGAATTCTTTCGTCACATTACAGACACAACAAGATTAAAGTATTGACTGTGTTAACCTGTTACTTTTGGCCACACCTATCCTTTTGAAGTGTTTATTTTACCTTCTCCAAGTCCCAGTGAACAGACTTTTGATCAATGTGTAGTTGTAGGCTATAAGAATTAAGTCACCCCACCTAGCATTGCCATGTGTGCCCATAATGTGCAAACACACATTCCTGAAAAGTTTATTACAGGTTTCAGGGTTAAATTACCAGTAATTCTCCCATGCTTAAGGCACTTGCGTTGGTGTAGATCAAATGAATAAGAGGAAAGAAAGATACGGCACTGTTGATCATGTGTGTAATATTTTAAATTGCCAAAAGTATATAGTCAAAATGATGCTATTTGTTTGTCTTATGACCAAATTTGTACTATATAGACAATTGTCTGATGGCTGAAAACCGACACAGTTCGAGTCTACAAAATGAATGTTCCAAACAAAGAGCACTTTAAAACAGTCAAAACACTGCCACACTTTTGCAACATGATAAAATAGCACTCTGGCTTGGTCTTGAGCCGAATACAGCACTCGGCTTCATGTATTAGTCTCTTACCCATGCACTTGTCCTATTTTTTTTCCATATTGCACTAGTGGTGATGCTTTAACTAGTATATATTGACGGTATCTTTGAGCGAAATGTTTCTGACCTCATTAATTAAGCAGGTGGCTACTATTAGTAAGTTTTTCTTTGTTTTTACATCAGATAAAGTTTTGAATGGCAACTTCGCTAAAAGAAACTCTAGTGATAGTCTCATAAGTGTTGTCAAATTTTAGGAAATTTATTGTCATATGTTTTCATGTTAGTGACACTAATCATCATATATACAGTCATTACAAGTTGCCTGTGAATGCAATTGAACAATTTGGACACATGATATTCACACACGAGCTATTTCTTCACTACCAAGCTCTAAGACTCCTTTTAATAATACAACCAAATCACTCACCATCTTAGATTGTTAGACAATGCCAGGGACATATACTGAGTTAGTCGTTCAGCACATTTAAACATTCAAGTAGCCTTCATGTGATTATGTGCATATGTATGCAAATTAAAGTAGTGTTGCACCGATAATCGGTTGAATTATTGGTAACAACCGATATTAGCTAAATTTACAAGTATCGGTATCGGCTACGAAGCGGAAATAATTTGCCGATTAACCGAAACCCACAATCAATAGTTAAATTGGCGGCAATGAACAGGTGAAAGTAAAGGTGGTGAATGTAGCAGTAAGTGGTTTGCTGTAACTGTTTTGGCTTGTTTGTTTGCACAAGTATGCCTGCAAGGCTGTGTATATTTATCGGCCACCCACGCAATTAGTTGATCACTCTTCAGTAAGGGTCTGGAGTCCCACTAGAAACACTGTTTGATAAGCTGGCTTAGCCGTTTTATGACTACTTAGCTTCCTTTTTCATGAAAGGGGATAATAGCAAAAATGTATAAAACATTGTAAGTCGGCCGCCCACGCAATTAATTACATTGATTACATTATCATTACCATAGATACAAACGCAGTTTATACACATAAACTTTAGGTGATTTTCTACTCCTCTGTTCTGAAGAATTGAAGAATATCGGTAAATATCGGCATATCGGTTACAGGAATAGGTAAATAATCGGTATCGGCAAATGTGAAAAAATGCATATTGGTACAACACTTTAAAGTTCATTTGCATTTTGAAAGTGACTGTAGTAGATTTTGGAGACTTATATTCTGGTTAAATGTGGCACCTGTTACTGTCTGTATATGATACTGATCAAACATTTTCGTTACTGTAATAACATCAATGGGTGATCTAATGTGTTTGGACAATACAAGTTGAACCAAATGTGATATCACAAATTAACACTAATGTCCAAATGAATGAAGTTTATATCAATAGTCAAAAGTACTCAAACAACAAACCCACAGCCTAGCCACACAGTATGAGAAAGCACACGGCACCCTGTATTTAAGGTATAGAAATTATTGTCATAAGAACACCCTTGGATAAGAGCAGTGGTTTACATTAGAATAAGCAAGTGCTGAGTGGTTGTCAATCACCCAAAAATACCAAAAGTTGTATACGAGATCCCAAACATATAAGTAGTTCAATTATAGTATTTCAATAAATATTCGCAAGATTTATCACTTACTTGTGCAGGAGACCACAGAAACAGAAGTAAACTTTGCACAGAGAAATTCAGAAGATATCTACTAGTCAATAATCCAAACAGTTATTGTGTCCCATCGATGCAACATCAGTGTCATAAAATTAAGTTGCTTTTTGTCTCGCATGCCTGAACTATGAGACTAAGTCATCATAGAATTCTGTAACTAGTAGAGTCTGCAGAACCAAACTCGTAAAGCAAACGTGTATGTGATTTCATATTCTAATTGAATTTCTCAGATAAGTGTACAAGTTTCCAAAGCCATTGGCAACCACTTGACAAGCATGGATAGAGCTCTGCATATGAATACTATTAACTCCACGATGTAACCTGATCTATAATACAGTAATATACCAGCCATGTTAGGGGTCATACTAAGAAGAGGATATAACATGATGACCAGATAAGAAAACTCAGTTAAAATCTAGCATGGCACATACCCAGATATCACCAGGACTTATGAATCTACATAAATACATTTCTTTTTCCAGACATCAGGGTATGTTATATGTACTTATGATAGCTTGGTTTGCTTTTCAGAGAAACAGACTTTGATTCTGCAAGGCCATAGAGAATAGACATCAAGAAGACAAAAAGCTCTTGGCAGCAGGAAGTCCCCCTGATTTAGTTCACTCTTTTAAATGTGTTAGCGTACAAATTACTCGTTTTGTCGTGTAACACTATTTTATTAGCAAGGCATGTTTCGCCATCTCATTTCAACCTTATATGGAAGTGTTAAGCAGCATCAAATCAATTTATCGCATGGCTAATTAACAAATACAAAACTGTTTGTCGCTGCTAAGCTCTACCGATAACACAAACTCGATAACTTATTGCTTTCTAAAGGATAAGACAAAAAAAAAATATTAAAACTTTGAGCAAACTAGCTGAATCAGCCTGAATCAGCAGTGAGGTACACGTACAATGGTTAAACTTACAAAGCGCAGTGGTCAGGAACAGCACGGCTATAATCACTACTCGAGACATCTTCCCCGTCGAAGTGACCTCCATTGTGTGCGAGTCCAGCCGCTAAAACACGCCTACTTTGTCCACCTGCACGTGCACATAACCTTTTGTACACGCCAGGCGCTTATAACTGAGTACAAAATCGCGGAATAAAAGCAAAAGGGCTGGTTACCGGCGCTCCCGTTTCAGGTGTAACTGACACGAATACCAGTTTGTAAGTAGTGCATTGGTATAGTTACTTTTAATTTGTCTTGCATCGACTCGATGGTGTAAGTGTAGTTTCTCGATAAGCGCCTAAGGAAACACCTTAAATATAATTATTTTTTACATGTGTCACAATGGTAGTTTGCTGCTGATGACTGTATACAACTATTACATGTGGTAGAGTACTGATGTGATGTATGTACAAACTATATACAAAAATGAATAAAATATTTAAAGTTTTACATAAAATTGCATTTGCCGAAAACTTGTCTAGAAATTCCAACACTGTCTGGTGACGATGTTGATATTGCTCCTGTAATAATAATAATACCACATTGTTGTTACAGTAGAACCTGTCTTAGAGACCATTCGTATAAAACACCATTAGCTGTGAAGTAGAACCAAAAATATGAGCTATATATATATAATATATATATATATATATATTTTTTTTGGGGGGGGGGGGGGGAGGCTACTTGGCATGGCCACTATAATCAGGTAGTTGTTCAATTCCCAAATACACCTGCTTAGAAAGACCAAAAAAATTTGCCACAGGCTCAGGCAGGTTCTACTGGATTACCTCAACCTACCACATTGCAGACAAGGGCTGTCCGATGGATATGCGAGTTTTTAATTGCCTGAAAGATGTCAACAGTCTGTTCAGCCTTCACACACTCAAGTGTATAGTAGATAGCAATGAATGATCCAGTACGTCCACAACCATCACTATAGGCCAAACATACAATACAACTTAAAGAACTGTATACCATATTGTAGAGTGAATGACTATTCATACAAAAGCAATTCATGATCTACTTGTTTATAAGAGCAACACTTATTCAAGACATCTTATTCACCTGCACATAACAGTGATGGCTTTGTTTCCTGTGTGTCGTTGTACCTCTAACAGTAATTTGTCACACCCAGTATAGCCTTAGTGTTGCTGGGTGCCTTCTCTGAGGGCCAGGCAGTGTAGTGGAGTAGTGTCACTTGTAGAGGGACTGCAAGATTACAATAATCAATCGATTAGACTTTCAGGTACCACTCACCACAGCTTCTCCAATGATGGAGAATTTGTAGCCATTGTAACTGTTCCGTTCATTCTTAGACTTCAGACTGACCTTCACCTTACCATAATCAGTCTCTTCATCTGGCCAGAATTGGTAGAAATTCTGTCCAACAATATACAATACATTACTTGTCTGACTTGTGCATGTTAAATTGTTAATGTGCAGGTGAGCTATCATCACAATATGTGTTGTGTGTTTGTAACTTGTAGAGTAGACACAACACCATGTCTTCTGCTAAAATAAAATTAAGGGAAAGCATTATCAAACTTTCCTCATGTATTTAAAATGTGGGACTTTTGTTTAATGTTTCTCACATGTATAGTCATTGATCAGGTACTAAATCTGGTGAATGATATTTAGTCATACTCAAACCACTTTCCTGCTATTAAGTGTATGGTGTATTACAACACTGTAACTAAATACCAGTGTAGTAGGTTACATGTACCACCCCCATCCCCTCTTCCTAGGTCATGTAACACATTGATGTGTCGTGTACCTCTTTGTCATGTTCTGGGCTGAACAACAAAACGATGATGGCACTTTGTAACTCCCACATCACCCTCCAGAAGTCATTGGTGGTGTTCTCCATTGGACATTGTGTGGCTATGAATGCATTACGTTGCTTGTAGCCCTGAATGATATCACAGGTACAGAAATTATTGACCTTATATTCTATATGTGTGTGGGTGTTGTATGGGCTTGTGTGTGTACATTATACATCATTTCTACTACAAAAACAAACTCTCACATCCACAAATGAGGCGTTGATGTAGTCTGAACCAGGTAGAGGAGTGGCTTTCATCTGCACCCCACTGATGTTGTCTGTGTGAACAACAAGTAATGTATATGCTTGTTGGTACCACTATACTTACATGGGACACATGAGTTGTCACGGTTCTTAGAGACATTGTGTTGAGAGAGGGCATCAGAACAGTCCCCCTCAGTCCACTTCCGACTAACTTGTTGCGACAACTACAGTGAACAAACTATGTGCCTACACATTGTTACATAAGGAACACATACATCAAACTGTTCCTCCAGTGCATCGTGAATGAATGTGTATTGTGTCTGTGGAGTAGTGAACACATCAATATATGTGTGCACATGTGCACACACAAAGCAAAGTGATTGGCTGCTGTGTACATAGTCATTCATACTCATTGAAATTATGAAACAGTGCACTACTCCAGCGATGGGATTCAGTGCAGGGGTAGTAACCTGCAGGAGGCTGTGCCATATCTCACAGGTGAAGGTGTAAGCATCTGAAGTCTCACCTGTTATGCGAGATATGGACAGGTGGCATTTGCTTCCCCAATTAATACCAGGTACCCAATTAAAAAGTTGAGTGGACAGCAGCAATGCAGGTATTGTAAACAACAACAATAGCATCACTGAGCATTGAACCTGGTAACCAGGCTGGTACACACACACACAGAGTTATAATACCTGTGTCTGAACCATGAAGACTCATTTCATACACATATTATGCACAAACTCATACACGTTAACATCTTGTGTCACTGCCATACGCTGCAGCATAGTATCCAGTGTAATGTATGTACCACTACGACCCACACCAGCACTAGAGAATAAATCACAAACACAATCATGTCTACACTGCCATTTGAGCATACTATATATATCGCAAACAATGAAGGATAAAAATTTGGTGGTAAAGTTGTGGAATTTCAAGGAAATTTGCCAAACTTTATTTAATTTCACCAGTGGTTTATGAATACAATTTTTTTCATTCATGCATACAATCTATCAATCATGTGAGTTTTGTGTGTTCCAAGAAACATTTAACACTACACACATCATTTCACACACATTTCTATTCAGCCACAATATAGAGGTTGTTTTCTGTTACAAATGAATACATACATGGATGCATACACTGTATGTGACCTACTGAACAAAACCAGCTGTTTTCGCAAAATTCTATTTTGCTATAAAAACATATTGAAATAAACCAGGTAAAAATACACGTGCCACATAAAATTTTACACTAAGTTTTAATTGCTTTGGTATGCACTAAAACAAAACTCAAATCAATTAGACCTATACGCCTCCAGATTCTCCTGTTCATTGGGAGTAAGAAAATCTTTGTTTCATATTGGTACAGTGTATGGTACGTGAGTTATGGGAACCTATTTACGATGCGGTCAAAATAAAGTTTTCCACTGTCATTTGATTGTTGAAGTGGCCTTCTTCTTTGTCCACATGGAGAAGTACACAGAAAACACTATACCTTGATTGATGTGCCAGTTCATGGTGAACAGATTGAGGCAAATCCTGTTTTGTAGTTTGTGTCAGTAGTGAGTTATGTTTGATAACATAGCAACCTGTATTTTATTTGCCGTAGTGTTGCTGTATAAATCGAGTTTATTCCTGTTCCAACTGTCTAGCGCTATAACTCCAAGACTACTCATCACAAAAGGCTGAAACTTTGGCTGTCCACTCCTTTGTTATTATAGATAACAGAGAAGCCATATAATGGAATTTGAGGAATGTGCGAAAACAGCTGGTTTTTGCTCAGCGGGTCACATATAACACTACCACATACAGAGAGTACACACTCAAGCTATACACAGCATCTCCTTTTCATAATCTTCTTTACTGTTGTCCTAAAAGTCTTTTATTTATGCCACACAAGAAGGTCCCCAGGAGGATGGATAGGTATAGGGTGGATAGCAGTGAGGTGTGGTCCAGAGCAAACAGCAGTAAAGTAAATGTTGTAAGCAGCCTTGTTGTCGTTGGCTAGTTAGCACGGTGCACACGTGCACACGTGCACACATGCACTTTACACTACACACGCATACATAATTACACATGTACACACACACACACACACACAAGCATACACATGCACCCACATGTACGCATGCATGCAGGTATGCACGAACACTACATATACAGACATGCGCACGTGTGCAAACACTACACTACACTACATACACACATCAGACTAACCTACAATACACCACCATAGGGGGACCATTTGATGAGTAATTCTTACGGACTTTCTTGATGAAGGAGATCAAAGCAGTAGCAAACTGTGGCACACCATGATCAGGCCAACTGGTGAAGAAGAAATGCTTCACTTCTAAAGGAACCTCGGATGTTTGCAGAGGCTACAATAGCACAAAGACGTATGAGTATAAACTAAATCAGTGTGTCTGTGTGTATTACATTGTGTATATAGTTCTGCATGTTAGTGTACAATAGTACAGTTTGAAACTGGACATAATAAATTACTGGATGACAAGAATTTCTGCTACTCTAGTTTACTGTACATATTACACAGCTTAGACACAACACATCAACTACACACATTGTAAAGTGTTTATTCTTACGTACATCAGTGACTTCAAACACACGCATGTCAAAGTCAGCAAAGTATTGCAGGTAAGTCATCCTGACGTGTAGTGAAGGCTTCAGTACTAATGTCTCATTGACCTTCTCTGGCCAGTAGATGGCGCATTTTGGTGTACCAGCCTCAACTGGTTTAGTGAGCATCACTATTGTCTGTAGTTTGTGGTCCCATATCATCTGCCAAAAGTCCTTAACTGTCTCAGGTAAGGGACCTGGATAATGATAGCAGTACGCCTGATACATCATTATTGGGGACCAAAATTATAATATATTATGGCCTCAATATGAGGTATGTCTTGAGGGTCTATTTGAGATGGCCTCTATAACAAGGTGGTCTTTAAAGGGGTAGAACTTTCAAACTAACAGTGTCAAGGAGCATGTTAGAATTTACAGTAAATTTGTATGGTGTTCTTTATTTGGAGTTGAAACACTAGCACATTGTACTAACCCATACTAACAACCATTCAAATTAAATTCTCACCTTAAAATGTAAGCATTAGGCTTCTGAAATCCCTACACGTGTGAAATAATACAACACACTTTCTAATGACTTTCTGTAATTACAATCTCACACTACACTTGACAGCAACACAGTAATACCAGTTGAAGTGAAGAACAAAGAAAACATGTTATATGTAATAGTTATACCATGGGCAAGAGTGCTTTGCATGCTCAGAAGGTTACACAAAACTTGCTCTTTAACATATACGTACTACATGTAAGTTTGTTTGTTCAAGCACGCAAACTCACACACAAACTCACACACAAATATGCAGTCTATATATGCAAACACATATTTATGGTAATAAAACAAATAATGAAAACCACCTTGCCTTATATTATAAAACCACCATGCTTTACTATTGCCTAATTTGGTAATATATGCATTTCACACCCTCACAGGAAATGACCAGACCACACAAACTGATATCTACATAATAAACTGGTAGCTTGTGCCTCTATTTGACTGAGAAGGGTAGGCTTAGTATAGTGTATGTGAGTTAGTGTAATTTACTGTCAGTACTGAGCCTTTTGCGGCAAATGTTCATACATGATCCAAACACTACTGCAAACATCTAAATACACACACACACATACTTACATCAATATATGATGCGTTGATATAATCGGTGTCTTTGCCTTCTTTACCAGAGATCTGTAGCAATTTCACCCTTGCATAGTCATCTATAAATATTAGCCCATAATGTAACAACAAGCACTTTCATAACAGATGTTACATGTTAGTTAGTTACAGAACATAGCCTGGGGATTCAGAGAACAGTGTTAGTCACACAAGAGATCATGTGATCTCACTACCACACCATATTAGGTAGTGAGGTCATGCGATGTCAGCAGGGACAACACCAATATGATCAATAACATGTTGATTGTTGAGGTGTATGTGGTATGGACCAGTGAACATCTGTAGTACCACTTTAACATGTCACTTAAGGGTGTGGGATAACCTACCCTGTATCTGGACGTAATCATTTGCATACTGTAGGGTATGTGTAATACTGGGATTTCTGTACCAATGTGTGTAATTGGGATATCGTGTACAGATGTAGTGTGTGTACGTGTGTACGTGCATGCATGAGAGGCAGCATAGCCAAGTAAAGCACTTGCCTGGTAATCAACAGGTTCCAGCTAGGTTTGATGTTTGAATATACCCAGTCTACCCTGAGCAAGAAACATTGCTCCAGTCTATCTAGCTGTTAATTGGGGACCTGGTGTCAACTGGGGAAGCAGCCCACCCACCTGTGACATCAATGGGTACCCGCTAAACCATCTGGCCATTGGACACTGAGTAACCACTTTGAATTAAGATCATCCCCAGAGGGTAGATAGGCCATGGACCATAGTGGGGCTGGAGTCTGCTGTCAAGTAGCTTTGTCTTGTGCTAAGTGTATTCATAGGATATTCTCTCTTTATACAAAGTAAACCAGCACTACCCAGTGAACCAGTACTGGGATACTTGTGTACCACTCAGGTGCTACAAGTCAGTTCACTCCTGCTAGTAATCTGCAGAAGGCTGGTGTGAACACTCAAAGTCACCCACTATGCAAGACATGAACAGTCAGTGTTGTAAACACCAGAGGGAGGGGAAGGAAGTGTCGGGGAGGTAGTCCGTCAGATGATCCTAAGTAGTGTATGTAATGTGAGGGTTTGTTTTTTGCAATCGTACATGCCACACTTCTAGTTCTCACAACAGACCATATTTACTTGGTTACTGCCGTACCTTCGCACTTGAGTGGTGTCACGATCAATTTGAAAATAAGGGCTTCAACATCATTTTCAAACATTAAGTGGTCAAATTTGAATAGTTACCACAACTATTTTATGGACTAATGTAATAAACACCACAGTGTTTATATGGTATACACACAGCCACTTTGACATCCAATATACCTTTTACTTGTGAAATAAAATTAAGTGTCATAGCAAGGCACCTAATATGTTGTACTAAGCCAATCCTTGATGATAGTACAAAGGTTTGTCGGTTAGTAAGTTTGTATTTTGTTACTACAGCAGAAAAATGGGTCATTTCAGAGGGACAATTTTTCACAAAAACATGGTGCTTTATCTCACAAGAATACATTCAAAGGAAAAACTTAAAAAAATATTATACTGTAGAGTATTGGGTGAAAGTCCACTAGGTAAGAACCATACATAACATGACAGTTTTAAAAGTGATTGTTCTATTAGAGTATTAAATTGCATAATTGAAGTCCACTAGCCACAGCAGCAGAAAGACAGCAGCAACATTGATGTGAGCTAGTTCACTACCTAAACTGCTGGTCTATATTCACGTATGATAGGATGACTGTGTATCATGAACTTAAAGTACTAAGTTGAAAGGCTCCATAGAAAATACATAAGCTAAACACAACAGTAGCAACAGTCTGAATACTGTACAAAGTAGGACAAAGCTGTAGGTATGGTCTAAACCAAACAAACAGAGAATCACACCACATTGTACTGTATATCATGGACTCTGACAATGTAAGGAAACTTTAGGACCGTTACCAGGTGTCCAGATTGCACACATGTGTTCACATTAACAGGTAATACACTCACAAGGATTGATATTAAGGTATCTATTCTTAGCCACGTTAGCTGACATCATGGCAGCTTCACAGGTGAACTTTGGTTGGTCGCTGATGGTCTAGAGAGGGTACATGATGGGTACAGTTCACTAGTATGAGATATTGTTAACTTACTCCATATTCTGTCTCAAAACCCAAGTCACATTCTTTGTGCATTTCTTGAACATAAGCAGAAAACTTGCTCACTGCAATTGGCTCCATTCTCTGCTTCACTACATGGTAAAATGTTATATATAGAGATGCACACAAAGACTCTGAAAAGAGGATGTACACACACACACACACAGTCGCATGTACACACGTACACACACACATAGATACAGTACACACCACACCACACACACAATCACAATTAATGCAACTGATACTAACTATTGTCATCCAATGGTGTCATAGGTATATCAGCAGGAGAGGCTGGTACTGTACTTCCATTCTTCTTTGATAACAATGAGTTCTTACTGGATAATGAGCTGTTGTCATTTCGTGCAGAACTATGGTGTCTTGATGCCACCTGAGCTTTATCACTCCACGATGCCTGGAGAAGTAGCAATACAGGTATGCAATTCTATATATATGCAAAACTCAAGTTAGGCTATGGATCAGTGAGATGAAATCACAAAAATGCTAACTCATTCTTAAAATCTAAGTTGTACAAAATGCTACTTAGATTAGTCACTTGACTGCATGCATTATCATATGTTGATTTTCCATCAAAGGAGGTGGGACCTGACAAGGTCATACTGAGGATATTTCATACAAGAGGTAGGAGCCAGGAGTTGTGGCAATCATTTACATGCAGCTGAATCCTAAATGCAGTGACTGCTCTATTAGAGTATTTGACAGTTTTATCAGTGTACTGTGCTCATTTTATAAGCAAAAACCTCTGGTTGGGTGGGTGGAGAGAGTTCTTTGGTAGGGCCTCCTGTAAAACTAGGTTTAGTTTTGGTTTTGTAGTGTATAACATTCAAACTACACTAAATACTCTATTAGAACATACACAATTTCTGTTATGACAGTATTTCAAAGCTCCTAGAACTGGTCATGCATTTGTACAGTATGTGACTATTATTTAGCTTAAACATTCATTGTCTGGTGTGCAATAAAAGGAATCTTCAGACACTAGATTTTTTTCAGTATTCATACACAACAGCTCACTCCCCTTATGGAGTTATCAAAGCCTTCCTAACAAATTACACTACAGTAGGACCTTCAGTATCCGAACACCTGTGTGCCAGCTGAATCACAAAAGTGTTCAGATAAGTGAATTTGTTTGGTGAATTTGTTTGGATAAATGAAACCCACTGTTTTATATATACAGAACTCTGTTGAACTACTGTAATAAAACATACACCTGTGACAAAATACTCTAATAGAACATACACTTAATGATAACAAAAAAAAACCCCTAATAGAACATTCACCGCTACTGCTCGGATAATTGAGGGTTCAGATAATCGAGGTCCTACTGTACATGCAATATCAAGGGTGGTGTTGTATCAATGTGTGTGTTGTGCACACTAATTGAATATGGCTATATTAAAGGAAACATATGTAGAGGGATGGTACATGTGTAGCAATACCTTTCCATGTATGTTTTAGAAAGCTTTTAAAACTGAATTGTATAAACATACACGTATGCATATTAACCATAGTACACCTACTCTAGAAGCTATTCTAGCATAGAAAACGTCTGGTACCCTTTGATTATAATTATTTTGTTGGCACTGCTAAAATTCTGACAGAGCAAATAAAAACAGCTGGTGCTTGTCAACATCGCTTAACTGTTTGTCAACAAAATACCAGACAGTTAATATCCCCATCCCATATGCATGCCCCACACAAGAAGAAAATGCCTGGCTTGCAAGACTATTAAATTAATTATAAGGGGAAGGGTGTTTAAAATTACACATCCCATTGTTGACAAAATATTCTAATTGAACAGTCATTTTGACAATTGATGCTCCAGTTAAATGTTACCTAACCATCACATGCAACTTCACACACAAACACATCACTACAAAGTCACATACCTCAATGCTAACAGTATTATTACTAGTATCAGTAGACCAGTTACTACTCTTCCAATGATGGAACCGGCTGAAGATGATGATGAGTCAGTGTTTATCACCACCACTATGACAATGAGAAGAGAACAATAGTAAAACGACACTAAAACAGCACTTCACTAGAGAAGTGGTACTGTACTTTTAGAAGAGGCACTGTATGTGTAGTTTGTGATATTTCATGTACACATCAATGTCAAATAATTCTACTGTATATAAGACATTAAAAGTTCTCCCACAGATATACTGTATAACAAGAATGATTCGTGGAAGAAAACATTTACAAATTTTGCAATTTTAGGCGCATTCGCAAATGTTTTCTTGCAAAGTTTTTCTAGCGAATGTTTTCTTGCAGCCCCCTCAGTCCACTTTTGACTAACTTGTTGCAATAACTACAGTGAACAAATTTACGTACACACTACTACCAGTAGAGTACACAAGTATACATACATCAAACTGTTCCTTGAAGCCAGTCATTCCCTTTCCAGCTACAACACTGTTCAGTCTGTTGACCCTAGTGACCATGTCTTGTACGTTGAAGGCTGTCTCACCACATGTGATCAACTCCTCCAATGCATTGTGAATGAACGTGTATTGTGTCTGTGGAGTAGTGAACACATCAGTATATGCACGCACATGCACACACACAAAGCAAAGTGATTGGCTGCTGTATACACAGTCACTTCTACTCATTGAAAGTTACAAAACAGTGCACTGCTCAGGTGATAGGATTCAGTGCAAGCAGATCCTCCTGGGGCAGGACTACTCCTGCAGGAGGCTGTACCATATCTCACAGGTGAAGGTGTAGGCATCCAAAGTCTTACCTAACCTCAACAGTTATGTGAGACATGGACAGGTGACATTTGCTTCCCCAGTTAATACCAGGTACCCAATTAAACAGCTGAGTGGACAGCAGCAATACAGGTTGTCATGAAGAGAACACTGACTAATTTATTGTTAATTATGATGTCATTATTATAATACGTAATTGTATGGTTGCTATATGTACCACTAGTTTTATATGAAAATTACTTGAGAGTAAAATAATGTTAGTAGTTGGTTGCTCGTTGTTTGTCTCTTCTTCGTGACAAAGATTTGGCGCAGTGAGCAGGGGCGGATCCAGGAGCTGGCAAGGGGAGGGGCACAAATAGGCTAAGTTGTAGGTAGTTGGGGAAGTAGATTCTCTTGTCACAAGTTAGTTGCTGCATTTTTGAAGCACCAAACAATCATCTCTTTATAGTGTCTCACTGTTGAATTTTGCCCTTTGCAGATGGTTGTGAACTCTTAAAAGCTGTTCAAAAGGTTTCGAATGTCTTAAACAACAGCAACACAATAATTATTTTTAGAGGCGCTTAGTACGCACGAAGGTGCTGGGTAACTATTTCACAACTAGTTTGACTGGTTTGCTTTGATTTCAGGTGAAATTTTACCATATTTTCACAAGTTTAATAGCAAAACTGATCTTGGCCTGACAAAGTTCAGTATTTTATTCGGAAGTAGCTATGGCTAGCTTCTCCACAAGGTGAGAGGGGGGGGGGGGGGGGGGGGGGGGCATTTGCCCCAAATGCCCCATCCTGGATCCGCCATTGGTGAGCAGGGTCGCCAGAGATGTCTGGCCCAATACGCAAGCTGATTGGTCCGTCGAAGGCGCGGCTTTTAAGATACACTCAGGATGCTGAAAAGCTTCTTTCGGCACCTATTAATGACAAAGAAGTTGAAGAAGAAGAGATAAATGTAGAGGAATTAATCGACCGTTTTTCCACTAATATTTCTATTTTGGAAAGATGCAACCACGATTGGGTCTCGCTGTTGAGGGAAATGCATGGAGAAGCCAAGGATGCAGAAGAAAAGGAACAGACACGAGTTGCCGAAGGTACTGAAGGATATGTTGAGGTGTTAATAAATGCTAGTGAGGTTGTAAGTCGGCTTAAGAGTAGGCTTCAGGCCCGTAGCCAGGGGGGGTTCGGGGGGTTCGGAAGAACCGCCCTCTTGGGAAAAAGGTCCACAATTTCAGTAAAAAGGTCCACAATTTTAGCAAAAAGGTCCACATTTTTAGTATACAAGTCCAAATTTTCAGTAGCAAAAGTCCATTAGCTCCAGTTTAATAAACACCACTAATAAGAAGCTAAATTAAGTGCTCCGAGTAGCTGGCTCATTCAGTGCTTGTAATGCAATGCAAGATCGAGATACTCTAATAGAGCAGTCAACCACCCTAATAGAACAATCACTCTAATAGAACGGTCACAATTATGTTTTCTTCTAAAATCTGTATGTAATTACTTAATTTATTTACAAAACCATGTTTGTTGCCTTAACTAGAACTTTCATAATATAAAAATTTTGGTGGGCAAGCCCCCCCATGCAGAGCCCATAAATAGCATCCATGCTTCAATGCACGATCCAACAGAGCGCTCAATCTTTCCCATTCTTATTCACTGTGACATTCCAATATATTATAGACACAGATGGTATAATTACAGTAGTATAGTAGAGATATTTCCCAGATGTCATCCAAATAGCTGGTCTTAAGCCTACCTAAAAATTGTTATTTTTATTGACTGAAATGCCACTAAATTCAACCTTTTAGTGTCTATTTTCAAGAAATTTCCTGGGGGGGGCATGCCCCCAGACCCCCCTAGTTTCAGCATGCTTCGCATGCTGGGTGTGCTTCACATGCTGGGTGTGCTTCACATGCTGGGTGTGCTTCGCATGCTGGGTGTGCTTCGCATGCTGGGTGTGCTTCGCATGCTGGGTGTGCTTCACATGCTGGGTGTGCTTCACATGCTGGGTGTGCTTCACATGCTGGGTGTGCTTCACATGCTGGGTGTGCTTCACATGCTGGGTGTGCTTCACATGCTGGGTGTGCTTCACATGCTGGGTGTGCTTCACATGCTGGGTGTGCTTCACACACCATAATGTAATCCATATAAAAAGGGCCTCAAAAAAGGTCCACTTTTCTTCTAAAAGAACCTACCCAGATAAAAGTCTTGCTACGGCCCTGGGCTTAAACGTATTGAAAGAAAAATTGAACAGCAGAATCAATTTTTAGAGACCCAGAAAAATCTCTCAAGTCAAGCAAAGGTTAGCAACATAGGTCAAGACACTAACATTAAGGTCAATCTGCCAAAATTGCAGCTTCCTTGTTTTGACGGAAATGTACAGCAATGGCCTGAATTTTGGGACATGTTTAAGACATCGGTAGATGAACAGAACTTGCCCAAAGTATCAAAGTTCAATTACCTAAAAAGTGTTTTGAAGGGTACAGCAGCAACAGCTATTTCCGGTTTGTTGATTGACAACAAAAATTATGACACTGCAATTGCTTTATTGAAGGAAAGATTTGGTAGAAAAGAGGTGATAGTTGAATCGCTATATGCGAAATTACAAAGTTTACCAAGGTCATGTAATAAATTTACAGAGATACAAAAAACTTATGATTGTGTGGAAAAGACACTACGGCAGTTGGAGGCTCAAGGTGAGAGCATAAATAATCAGAGAATGCTAATACAATTAGTGCTTTATAAATTTCCAACTGAAGTTGTTGTGAAATTAGAAGAAACAAAGAAACCTACTGATGTTTGGGATATGAAAATGTTGCGATCAGCAATTTTTCAATTTGTTAGCATCCAGGAGAATGTTCACCGGTATGCCATTAATTCTAAAAGTTGTTTGGACAAACCAGTCCATCAGGTCACAAATGTAAAGGGTTACCATCCAACCAATAATATCCCTGCAGAGGTATTCAGTAGTATCAGTGATAGTAAGAGTGTTCGAATAGTAATGCATCCCTGCATTTTCTGTAAGGGTGACCACTATAATGATCAGTGTGATAGGTATAAGAATTTATCAGAAAGAAAGCAGAAGTTGAGTTCTGATGGGAGATGTTTTATTTGCTTGAAACCTGGACATGTTGTCAAAAGTTGTCCTATTTCACAGAAGAAAGCTTGTGATCATTGTGGGAAGAAAAGTTACCACAACCATTGTTTATGCTCTGATAAATTTCCAGAAGGAGTAAACATGTTTTGTGTTACTGAGCATAATAGGGCTTCATATGTTGCTGATAGTTCAAGTTTACCTTCTGCAAAGAACAGTTTACATGATGAGTCTAGTCCTACTGAACAAACAGTTGGCTTTCATGTCACTCATACAATGTTAGCTTCGAATGAAAGAGTACTGCTACAAACAGCAATTGTCCCCATCCAAACTTCTGATGGGCAGACTTTGATTAATGCTAGAGTGCTATTGGACAGTGCAAGCCAAAGAACTTTCATGACCACCAAATTTGCACAAAAATTAAAGCTACACTCAGAGCATAAAGAAAATCTTTCAGTTTCTACATTTGGAGCACAAAAGGCTAAGAATGTTGACACATATGTTGTTACATTTAAGGTAAAGGTCAATGATGGTTCTTTTATGACACTGTCTGCCAATGTGCTTCAACAGATCACTGGGTGCATTCAAAGAGGACCACTGTTACAAAAGGATCTTGAGTTTTTAAGATTGATCTCACCTGACCAGCTTGCTGATTCTATTCCTAATGTAATGGAGACGACAACTATAGATGTGCTGATTGGCTCAGATTTTTTTTGGGAAATTGTTGGGGGCGACAAAGTAGTTTTGCCTTCTGGGATGTTTATGTTGCCCTCAAAGTTTGGATACATAGTTACGGGCAAATGTCCAGGAGGTGACCATAATTTGCCAATCAGCACATTGTTTGTATCTACAGTTAATTTTATGTTGCCTGGAGCAACTTCACATTGTTTATCTGGAACATTTGAACCTGTGGATAAGTTGTGGTCCCTTGAAATCATTGGAATTGCGGACCCTATGATAGAAAGTGATGACGATCTAGCATTACACAAGTTTTGTGAGAGTGTTCGGTTTGAGGATGGGAGGTATCAAATTAAATGGCCATGGAAAGAATCTAATGTATGTTTACCTGATAACTATCTTCTTGCTTTGAGGAGAATGAAATCATTGGTCAAGCGTCTTCAGTCTGACCAAGTACTTCTTCGAAAGTATGATGACATAATTTGTCAACAACTAGACAGGGGTATCATTGAAAGGATAGACAATTCTGTATTAAGTGGTACTAGAAAGCATTATTTGCCTCATCACCCCGTACTTACACCAGCTAAGGCCACAACCAAAGTTTGTGTTGTCTATGATGCATCAGCTAAGTCTCAAGGATTTGTAAGTAGTCTGAACGATTGTTTATTTCGTGGTCCAGTGATATTACCTGATCTGGTTGGGCTTCTGATACGATTTCGGCTACATTCAATTGTCATCCTTGCTGATCTGGAAAAGGCATTTCTCCAAATAGGAGTTCAGGAAGATGAGCGAGATGTCACCCGATTCCTGTGGTTGAAAGATATAAACAAGTCTGATGTAAGTGATGACAATATTGCTGTGTATCGATTTTGTAGAGTCCCCTTTGGGCTGATATGTAGTCCATTTTTGCTCGGTGCTACACTTAAACATCATTTACTGAAAGAAGGTACACCTCTTGCTCTGGATATTATGAGTAATATCTATGCTGATAATGTACTTATTGGAACTGATTCTGTAGAGCAGACTTTCAGTATTTATCAGGAAGCAAAAGAAATTTTTAGGAAAGCCTCCATGAACTTGCGTGAGTGGAACTCAAATGCAGTAGAATTTTTGGAATTTCTTTCAGCTGATGAGAGAGTTTCTTCAGCTGATGGCAAAGTAAAAGTACTTGGTCTTTTGTGGAATGTAAAAGATGATTTAGTACATATTCCAGGAGTGGACAGAGTAATGATGGATGGCGTTGTAACAAAGAGGGATGTTCTTAATATTGTGGCTAAAATATTTGATCCGCTTGGACTTGTGACACCAGTGACCTTTCATGGAAAGGTATTTTTGCAGACATTATGGAAACTTTCTAAGTCATGGGATGAACCATTGTCTGGTGATCTTGTTAGGGAGTGGAATCAAATACTAAAGATGTTGATCTCTGTTTCCAATTTGAGCATCAAAAGACTTGTGGAAAACCAGAGTAAAGGGGTTAATCAGTTGCTGGTGTTTTGCGATGCCTCTACTACATGTTATGCTACGACCATTTATCTAAGAACTTGTGATGGTACAACTGCAAAGACAAATCTTGTCTTTGAGAAGATGCGTCTTGTTCCTACTGGAAAAGAAAAATCTAAATCAAAGGCTAAACTTAAAAAGTTTACCATACCACGTTTGGAGCTGCTAGCAGTATTAATTGGAGTGAGAGCTGTTAGTTTTGTTGAGCATGAAATGAAGTTGAGTATTGAAGAGAAATTTCTTTGGACTGACTCTCAATGTGTACTGCACTGGATAAAAACCACAAAACCGTTATCTGTATTTGTAGAGAATCGTGTAAAGGAGATCAAATTACACAGGGACGTACTTGAGATTTCGCTATATTGCTTCTGGTCACAATCCAGTGGATTTGGCCACTCGTGGACTATCAGTGAGTGAGCTTTGTGAATGTTCACTATGGTGGCATGGCCCTTCCTGGCTGGGAACTAATCATTTATCATGGCCTGCTTGGAACCTGCCAGAGATTACTGTGGAGAAGTTAGAACAGATTGAAACTGAAGTAAGAAGATCCAGATCATTTATTGAATTGGCCAATGTTGCTGGAGTTGACCAACCTGATGACAAGCAACTGTTTTTATTTGGGTTGAGGGAACCATTTTACTCTTCTCTTCGAAAGTTGTTGAGAGTGTCAGTGTATGTATTAAGATTTATTAAACTGAAAGTGTGGAGAAAGATTGATGGAGAGAGGTTCAAACACAGGTTAATGGCAGTTGTTTTAGAGAGTTTAAGTGAAGGTTTTATTTCTAGAACTGAAATCAAAATGGCCTCAATTTTATGGATTTACTCTGTTCAGCAAAGTTATTTTAATGATGTATTTCTTGCTTTGAAGAATAATAAGAAGTACTGTTTGCAAAAGCAACTTGGTTTGAAGACAGATCAATTTGGAATTTTACGATGTTATGGACGATACTCCAATGCTGATGTTAGCGAGGAAATGAAGCATCCCAAGCTACTTCCACGTAAATGTTTTTTCACACAACTTGTTATTCTAGAAATTCATGTTCGTCTGATTCATGCAGGTGTATCACATACTCTCAGCCAACTAAGAGAAGAATTTTGGATTCCCCAAGGAAGAGCAGAGGTCAGGCATGTACTGCATCAATGTGTAGTTTGTAAACGTCATAATGGAAAATCCTTTTGTTTGCCAAATATGCCACCATGGCCCAAAGAAAGAGTATCCAAGTCAGACCCATTTACATTTGTTGGATTGGACTATCTTGGCCCCATTCAAGTTAAGGAAGGCGATGCTGTTGAAAAGATGTGGGTATGTTTATTTACATGCTTGGCTGTAAGGGCGATTCACTTGGAGCTTGTGAAGGGACTGTCGGGTCAATTGTTTCTGGACTGTTTATGCCGATTTATAGCTAGAAGAGGTAAACCAACTCAAATATTTTAGATAATGCTCCTCAGTTCCGTTTGGTGAAATCTGCTTTAGATCAACAGTGGCTGAAGGTATATAGAGATGAGACAGTTGTGAGTTTTTTCTCGTATGAAGGAATCCAATGGAAGTTTACAACAGCATTGGCCCCTTGGCAAGGGGGTTTCTATGAATGACTTGTAGGAATGGTCAAGAGAGCCTTAAGAAAGGGAATGGGCCGGAGAGTATATTATATTGGGATAAGCTCATAACATTGTTGACCGAGGTGGAAGCCATCATAAACACCCGCCCTTTGACCTACGTACATGAAGATTTTCAATCCAGCTTTGTTTTGACTCCTTCTCATTTTTTGACGGGAAGCTACAACAATGCTATTCCTTTTGACACAGATGATTCTGATGAATATATTCCAAAACTAGATTCTGCTCAGGAATTACTAGTATACTGGAGAAAGAACCAAAAACAGTTACAAATGTTTTGGAAGTCTTGGATACAGGATTACTTGTTAAACTTAAGGGAAACCTTACCACTAAATCATAAAGGTCCCAGGTCACAAGTGTTGCGACAACCACAAATTGGCGAGATTGTTTTAGTAAAGAATGAACATATACCACGCAGGGCGTGGAAATTAGCAAAGGTTAAAGAACTTATTTTAAGTAGAGATAATCAAGTACGTTCAGTGAAGCTTTAATTGCCAAATAAAGGTATTTTGGATAGACCGATCAGTCATCTTTATCCCCTAGAAATACCATCGGTAGTGAACAACAATGATCCACTAACAATTGAGGCATCTCCTGGTGCAGATATTGATGATCAGCAGAAACACGGCAGAAGAAAGGCTGCTATTAATGCTCGTAGAAAGATTACTGAACAGTTGCGTACTGATGCAGTCGTTTCATTTTCAGTGTGTCGGGAGTGTCATGAAGAGAACACTGACTAATTTATTGTTAATTATGATGTCATTATTATAATACGTAATTGTATGGTTGCTATATGTACCACTAGTTTTATATGAAAATTACTTGAGAGTAAAATAATGTTAGTAGTTGGTTGCTCGTTGTTTGTCTCTTCTTCGTGACACAGGTATTGTAAACAACAACAACAGCATCACTGAGCATTTAACCTGGTAACCAGGCTGGTACACACATATAGTTACAATGCCTTTGTCTGAACCATGAAAACTTGTTTCATACGCATATTATGCACAAACTCATACACGTTAACATCTTGTGTCACTGCCATACGCTGCAGCATAGTATCCAGTGTAATGTATGTACCACTACGACCCACACCAGCACTAGAGAATAAATCACAAACACAATCATGTCTACACTGCCATTTGAGCATACTGTATACATCACAAACAATGAAGGATAAAAATTTGGTGGTGAAATTGTGGAATTTCAAGGAAATTTGCCAAACTTTATTTAATTTCACCAGTTGCTTATGAATACAATATTTTTCAGTCATGCATGTAATCTATCAATCATGTGAGTCTTGTGTATTCCAAGAAACATTTAACACTACACACATCATTTCACACACATTTCTATTCAGCCACAATATAGAGGTTGTTTTCTGTTACAAATGAATACATAGCTACGTACATACATATTACACTACCACACAGAGACTACAGACTCAAACTATACACAGCATCTCCATTTATAATCTTCTTTGATAATACTGTACTGTAGTCCTTTTGCAAGAAGATCCCCAGGAGGATGGATAGATAAGGGACAATAGCAGTAAGACATGGAGAAAACAGCAGTAAAGTAAATGTGTATGCATGCTGTAAGCCATGTGTTTGTTGGCTAGCAATGCCAATACCATGGAACCCAGGGGTGCCACTATGAGGAAGTTAGTACACGCACATGCACATACACACGCATGCGTGCACATTATACTACACACACATGCCCGCACGAGCATACACCTACACATGCGTATATGCACCCACATGTACGCATGCACACTACACGTATACACAGTATACACACGCACATGCACTGCACTACACACACGTTTATTAATAGTTATACAGCTGACAGATTCACTTTAAGGTGTTAGCTGTGAATTTGGACATGTCTGATTACAAACTGTAGTGTAAACTAGACTGCATGGATAAGAGAGCTAAGATCTTAAGTATGGATAAGAGAGCTAAGATCTTAAGTAGCACTGTATATATGTGCTAGTGTTGGGCAGTATACTAATACCAGCATTCCTAATACTGTATGCATTTAATTAGTGCAAAACTAAAACCACAATGATGGCATTGTGTAATGAAATGTGTGGGTGAAAGCAGTAAATGTTGTATTTTTCCAGCTGCTATTTATGTTCAGTTACAAGTTACAATCTACTGTATACAAGCTGTTACAAGTAAACAAGGCTTCATAAAATTATTTTTTTCAGTGGGCATCTAGCATGTTACAAGTGCCTGGCAGAGCATGCACAAATGTATTAAAATGGTAACAAGACCATCTAGTTCTTCAAGTGATGGTGATGTTCCAGGCAGTAATCATCAGTCTGGACTTGGCTTTGAAGCTGGAGCTGATATGGAAGGGAAGAGGCCAGACTCTGTGATTTGTCGAAACTGTAAGAAACCTGTTTTAGCAAAAGGTGGAAATACATCTAATTTGTTGTCACATTTAAAACTGCATCATCCTTTGTTGCAGCAGTATCCAAGTTTAAGGCTGGTAAATGAAGTCATTTTCAAGTGACTCACTTTAGCAAAATACTGCACCTGTATTATACTGTATACCTATACTGTATATGATGCCTTCATGCCAAAGTATATAGTCACCAAAGTGGTAGCAACTTATCAACTCTGTGACATACTGCTTGACAAAAGATGCAATGCTAATATATTCAGTTGAAAAGGCTGGTTTTAAGAACCTGCTGAAGACATTTGACTCTCAGTATGAGTTACCCAGCAGAAAATACTTTTCTAACACAGCTTTACTGCATTTGTATACCAACATTCGACAATCGGTTAAAGCTGAACTTAGCACAGTTAATTACTCCTCTGTTACTACTGACATGTGGTCAAGCCATTAACTTCAGCCTTACCTAATCTACACAGTTCAGTACATTTGGGGTCTTAAAACAATCTGTATCTCCCTCAGAAACATACTGGAGAGAATGTAAGTGATGCTCTGACAGAGTTGTTGAAATCATGAAATTTAGAATCCAAGAAGCAAGTGTGTATCACTACTGATAATGGTTTAAATATGATAAATGCTGTCAATACTCACCTAAAGTGGACCAACTTTCATTCTTTGGTTACAATTTAAACCTTACTGTGTGTCTGTGGAAAACTCATTGAAGAAAGGCGCCCACACTTCCAGAGCTAAGGGTCAATCATATTCTTTCCAATTTTGCCATAGTAACCACAACTTTTAAAACTTGCACAAAAATAAATTGTTGTCTAAGAGAATGAGGTGAAGGACATGAAACAACTTTAAGGATGTTACATTTGGAAGTGATTCTCTAGGAGGATGTCGAGAATGCTCTAAACAATGACGTTAGTCAGCAGTATTGTCACCCGGAAGCTATCCTCTGAGACAGCCTGGACGTCAGTTGGTTTTTCTGCTTACTTTAATTACTTATTTAATTCTAGTAATAGCTGTTGCAACCTTGTATGACTTGATGCATCCTTAATATGCTCTCCAGTCCCTGCATAGTGTTTAAAAAGCTTTAACACGTATATTTCATGTAGTGAAGTGTCTGAATGCTCTTTCGGTTGTGTCCCCTTGTTGAACTAGCCTCAAACAAGTCATGGCAGTTTGCCAATGTGACAACAAAACAGAGATGGGAGGGAATGAACGTTGGAAAGGTATACCAGCAAATCTGGCAAATGAAGTAAAGTTGTAGATATATTGAAGTTGCTTCTAGAATCATGGAAGAAAGATATGGGAGTGGAGCACTGCTTGCTATTCATCATTTTCACGTGCAAATGTAAAGCTTCAAATGTTGTCAGAAAATTTATTTTTGTAACTGTCTCTTGTATCGTCCTTTGTAATTTCATTCGATCCATATCTGTATTATTCGCAAATAAGAAAACAATATTCAGAGCTTAGTAGTCCAGGAGAGTTTCTGATAAGAGAAACAATTCCTCTTTGCAGTAAAAAAGCAGCATGCAGTAATTTACCATAAGCTGAAAATGTCTAAGAAAGTATCAGTGATTTCTGTGCCATCTGACCACAGTTGTTACAAGCTGGTAGTGATCATTGTGATTTGTACAAGAGGTGGTTACCAGGAAGGTTACATGCTGTAGTGATGGAAAATGGCAACAATGACGTTTGATTTTAATTTCTTATTTATTCATCTTGATCGCAAGTTGATGATGTGTTGTGTCTGTAATGCAAGCAGTGCATGCAGATTGGTTGAGTAATTAGTAATGACAATTTATTCACTACACATAGTTAAAATTAAGGGATGTTGCAATGTGTAGTTATAGTATTTATGAGCAAGTTACAGTGCAATTATATTATTGTGTATGGTATGCCATTCTGATCTGAATATATTATAGTACTGCTGTGCACCTCAAGACCTAATGGATGGTAGATTAAAAACAGAACGGAATATCTTCGGACAGGTTGATGTCATGCTGTGTGTCAGACCTCTAACACTCAATTATAATCATCAGCATTCCTTGAGTACAACGCAATGTTTAGCTGCTGAATTGCTCTTTAAATTTCAAGCTAATTTACATTATTCTTTTAATACCCATATTGTATTCTTTTAAGGAGGCAAAAGTTTAGACTAAGGAAAATATGTATAGCAATAACGCAGGTGAACCTATTTCCATATTTATGTCACAATTTGTGTTCTATGACAAAAAAAATGAAGCAGAATAGCATGTGTTATGTACTACACTTTAGGGTTCTCTCCAACTAACTTTCTTTTTCGTCTTTTGGGCTTCTGCAAAAAAAGAGGGATATTAAGCTGTTGCATGTAACTCCCTGAATTATTATTTTGCCATTAACTTACAAAGATACACGAGCTTATCAGCTTACATATCTGAATCTCCTTACTCTCCACAGTTGATGTGTCACTCTTTTTCTTTCTACTTTGCCTTTCTATATATACATAAATTGAAGAGATAATTTGTACTCAAGACTATTCTGAATTATCAACCTTTTGGACTGTCTGCTTTGGTACCTTCTGTATCATCATTACACTTAGATAGGTACTCAGCTTCCAAACAAGCTCTCTCTTCAGCTTCTTTGTATGATCCTATAACAAAGTTGAGGATTGTACTTAAAGTGTTATTAACACACGACCAGTATACAGTGTTATTGAATGGATTGAAGATGTGGCACATGCAAATAAAAAGTACATAATTGACATTCTTCAAATAATATACAGCACAGAAATAGTTAGCAAACATTTCACTGTTGCACTACAACAACATGGGGCAACTTGTTGAGTGACTAGTTAGCTTTCCTCAAATCACTATGTTGCATTACTGTACACGTCATGTGTGTAGCACTTAGCAACACACAAATCATCCAAGCCTATTCCTCTAAAGAAATGCACAGATTCTAACATTCTTTCATCCATGGTTTCACCGTACCTTACCAAGCATTTCAATGGAATGGTCTACAAATGTGGGACCACCACCACCATATGACAACTCAATCAGACTGCCAAGATCATGTGCAGGAAGTCTGCAAGACATTCTATAATGAGTTTACAATTGGAGTATCAGTTTGGATATGTACCTATTTGGCTAACGCACCAGCCATAAACCATAATTGAGATTAGGACTTCATGGAACCAAGCATATTGAAAACAGTTTATCAATGAATCTAATGTTTGATGTCTGTCCGTGGCAGGGAGCTGTGCCCCCAGAACCTTGTGCCAATAACTCACTATCAAAGCAGGAGATCAAAGCAGTAGCAAACTGTGGCACACCATGATCAGGCTAACTGGTGAAGAAGAAATGCTTCACTTCTAAAGGAACCTCAGATGACTGCTGAGGCTACAATAGAAAGGACACAGTGATGTATGAGTATAAACTAAATCAGTGTGTATGTACATTGTGCATGTTAGTGTACAATAGTACACTGGATATTATAAATCACTAGATAAATTAATGTTGACAGAGATTCTGCTACTGTACATAGTACAGGCTTAGACACAACACATCAACTACACACATTGTGTAGTGTTTATTCTTACATATATCAGTGACTTCAAACACATGCATGTCTGATGCATCATTATTGGGGGGCAAAATTACAAGGCCTCAATATGAGGTAATCTTGAGGGTCTGTTTGACATCACCTGTATAGCAAGGTGGTCTTTAAAGAGGTACAAGTTTTAAACTAACAGCATTCAAAGAGCATATAAAATGCCATCTAGAATTTACAGTAAAAACCATCAATTTTTACTTTTGTTGTATGGTGTTCTTTATTTGGAGTTGAAAGACTAGCACATTGTACACCCATACAAATACATGTTGCTATGACAACCATTGCACTTAAATTCTCACCTTAAAAGTAGCGATGTAAGCATTAGGCTTCTGAAATCCCTACATGTACGTGAAATAATATAACACTTTTCTATGATTTTCTGTAATTACAATCTCACTGCACTTGACAAAAGTAATATTTCTAAAAAGCAGCTTTTTATGAACTGTTGATATTTTGCATGCTTAGAATGCCACAAAAAACTTGCTCTTCAAGATATATATATACTTCAAGCACATGTACACAAACTCACACACAAATATTTATGGTATTAAAACAAATAATGAAAACACCTTGCTTTATATTATAAAACCATCTTGCCTTACTATTACCTAATTTGGTAATATAATATTATGCACTTCACAAGAAATGACCAGACCACACAAACTCATATACACATAATAAACAGTTTAAACCTCTGAGTAGGGTAGGCTTTAGCATAGTTAGCATTGGGTATACGAATTAGTGTAATGTACTGAGCCTTCCGTGGCAAATGTTCTCATGATCCAAACACTACAGCAAACATCAGTGTATTGCTAAATATACACACATACGTACATCAATATATACTGATACCATCAGTTCACCAAACTGGATACTAAATATAGTAATTATTACAGATATTGCAGTAACATTTGTCTATAGTGCATGTCATCATGTACCATCTACCATAATTATAGTATGTATTCAAGCCACGAAAAAGGTTGCAGCAATATAAGCTAAATGGAAAAATTAACACTAATAATATCACAATTTCATAAGACTTATTCAGTGACTGGGTCTGCAAAAACCAGACATGTTGGCACAAACTGTACACCATTACATAACAGGTCAGAAACATGTGCGTTTTGTAACATGCATTGGCAAAGCAAAATGGAATATTATAAGGGATAGCTAAAATTACTTGATCATGCATTGCGTTAAAAGTTATGAGGCATTAAAACTTGAAAAGGGAGGCAGCATTCCCAGGCTCAATCCCATATTCTTGCCTGTGTGTAGCTTTATTTGAACTTAATATGTAAAAGAAATTATTGTACTAACTTTGATCATAAAGGCACAATTGAAGCTACATTTGACATGCTCTATTCCTGGAAGGAGGTGATCACTGTTCCCAGCAAAAACATTTTAAAAATGTGGACTTTGCTGCTACCACCAGCCTTGTTTTTTCTTCATGACAGCTTGGCAGTATTCATAATCCCAAAAATGCCTTCGGAATAACTCCTAATACTTTAAATAAATTTCTAAAATAAACCATTTAATGGAATTTTCTATTGACTACCTTACAACTAGTTTAATTATTGAAAGCAAAATTAATAATCCAAATAAAACACTACTTTGATGATGAACACTGTACTAGATGCTGACATTAACATTTTGTGGTTTCACTGATTCTTTGTAGTTCATCATTTCCTATTGCTGTTGCTGTTGTGCCCAACACTTCTAGTGGAGTTTCCCTACGCCAATCACTATAGTCATTCTCTGCATTGTCTGACATTCCAATTGAAGTATCACTAATATTGTCAGGTGGTGTTTCCTTTCTCATGCTGTTATTGCTTATGAGAGGTTGGATCTCAAACATTTCTTTGTCATATTCTGCAGTCCTGAAATATGTGTACATATAATCAATAAAACATTTGAACTCCTTACTGATTTCTCTTCTTGTAGTTCTTCTTGTAACACCTGATCCCTATGTAAACTGATAGCAACACAAGGAGCAAAACAACTGCCAGTACAGAAGATATAATTCCACCAATAACGCCATCACTAAGATCTGGAATATTCTATACGTATGTATATATGGCATTGTTTGAACTTACCACTATTACCATCGGTTATATTTCCATCAGTTATATTTCCATTGGTTATATTTCCATCGGTTACATTCACCATAGTGGATACTATACATAGTACAAAAAATTAAATTGTTACAGATACACAGTAACATTTGCTTGTAGTGTATGTCTTCATGTTCTATTATAGTCAGTTCACATGTTGCAAACATGTTTGCGAGTCTGAATCCTGAATTGTCTATACTAAATGTATGGGATATTTTTAAAGCCTCATAACTCACTTGTTCTTGCCTGTATGAAAGTGTTTTTTTGATAAACAGTACTAAATGTTTGGGCAGCTGGCCAATGTAACAAGAGTTATTAACAACAAATGAGGAGGGCTTAGGTGAATGCGAACTGACTAGTTAGCATATACCATAATTGGCTTTATTTTCATGCAAAAAAATTTTCGTATGATATATGTGAATGACTGCTTTATTAGAGTAGTTCAATCTTATGTAAAAAAAAATTTTGCGTAAGAAATTTTCATGCAAGTTTTGCATACGAAAATTATTTTTAAAAAAAGAGCAAATTATAGTATCAAAAATAGCCATGCAAGCAGTGAAAAGATTACAGCCATATTAAAAAAAACTAAATGGTTAAAACTAATAATAATAAAAACATGCCCACACAAAAACAGCCAAGCTGTGAAAAAATGGTGCGGCCTTAAAAAGCCTGGGTGGAAAAAATAAAAGGTTCCTTGGCTGCCACCTTAGCATTAACATCATTGCAGCCATTTCTTGGCCGCCACCTTTGATTTCACAACTTTTTTCACCCAGGCTTTTTAAGGCCGCACCATTTTTTCACAGCTTGGCTGTTTTTGTATGGATTTCACTTCTTATAAGGCCCCAAAACCAGCCTATGGCTGACTTTGAGGTTTGTGTTTACTCACATTTCTTCTTTTCTATGCAGACACAATGATGATTATTGAAGACAGACTTATAAATGGATTTCAGTGCATGATTCAATTCGATATTTGATATTATTGTAATACTCTAATAGAGTGAACATTTTACTTCTAATATAACATACATAGAATGTTCTAGAACAGTCTAATACTTCTATTGGTAAATCTATGAAATTACAAACATTTGATTATAAGCAGATTTAAACTAGAAATTTCATTTATAAAGCGGAAATTAAATGAGGTGATTAGCAAAGGTAGCAGTGGTTCAGTGGTTAAGGTTGCAGGTGTTAGGTATAAAGGTCCCTGGTTTGAACTCTGGTAAATTTTTTTTTGACATATTTTATACACCTTTTTTACCCCATGGTGACTGCTCTATTAGAGTATCTCGATCCCACGATTTTACATTTGTTTGGTTTTTGCTTTATAACTTTGTCGCTGTAACTCTATTGCTATTCAAACTATCAAAAGACACTGCTATGATGATCAGCCTATCTACACACTGATTTTAAAGTTATTCCTATACTCAGTTTACCCTGTAGCCATGACAGAAGTTTGATTTTTTTACATGAATAAACACTCATAACTCCTTGGATTTTCCTCAGATTCACAGTAAACTTGGTACATGAATCCACCGTTACACGCTCTTAATTTGTTCCAAAGATCGAGGCAATCAAGTTACATGTTTGCATTTTATAGCAATTTTTGTAAAGTATGCGAAAATAAATCAAAGCCCTCGTATGGTATAAGAAAAAAACGAAGAAATTAAATGAAACTTTGAATGTCCATATCTCGCAAATGGCTTTTGCGAATTTAATCAAATTTGCTGTGTGGTGCACCCTACCTGGGGGACAGCTATAATGCAAAAATGGTGTGCTTTGGAGAAGGGGCCATGGAATTATGCATGCATGAAAAATCTGTATCCTATAACATGGATTGGCAAAGCAAAACAGAAGATAAAATTGCTTGATCATAAAAGTTATGAGTCATTAAAACTTGGCATATATGTGCCAGCATGCCCATGCCTAATCACATATTATCTTAGCAGCTCTAGTGCAGGGATTATTATTGTACCTAAAAGTAGTCACTCGACTATATAACAACTATGACATATTAAATTAAAACTTTCTTGGTTTACAGACTAAATTTAAGATTTAAGCTAAACTAAAATGACTGACTAGAAGAGCATTACCAGAAACATGATCACACAATGACCCTTTTAAAGAAATCTCTGGTTTTTTTCTATCAAGCCATATATGGCTTACATGCAATCTAATTAAACAGGTGGAAAGAATTTTGAAACATGGAAATGCGAGTCATTGTTGTTCATCGCTTTGTAACAAGTAAGCTGCAGTAGTTGCAGTGTTCATTTAACCTTCTCCAAGTAACCCAGTGAACAGACTTTAAATTTTTAGACTATAGGAATTAAGTTATTCCACCTAATGTTGTCATGCATGCCCATATTGTGTAAACATGCATTCCCAGTTTACTATCCTGTTTGGTAAATTGGGCTCAAGCTTTCATTCTAGCAATGACTGCAGAAGTAATCCGAGAGAGTCCACAACACAAGACTTCCTCGTGGGCATGCCCAATACCATAATCCAGACACTTGTTAATGGTCCATCCCTTTAATGCGTAAAATATTATAGTGTGTTTTGGACGGACCTTGATAATCAGGACATATTAAAATTTTTGATATGCAAGTTTCCCAAGATGTCCTTATGACTTGCAAAGGCAGGATCACTGTTTGGTGAGGTTTAATGCTATACTATATCAACATCAATAAAGCTACCTGTCAAGTGAAATTATTCAATTGCACAATTATATGTAATAGGATGGATGGCTGTGGTATTTGGGATTAATAGTTCTCGCATTGTAAACAGGAAGGAAATAGTGCTCGGCTTTGCCTTGCACTATTTTACACCTTCCTGTTTACAATGTTCCCACTATTAATCCCAAATACCACAGCCATTCGCTATTGCTATCTTGACATCATGCATTGCTGGTGGATGGTACTCTACAGTGTTGGCCCATACTGACATTTTTTTGCACCGTACAAGCTGTTTTTGACACTATATGTAATATCTTGTGGGTGTTTATGGACAGGATGTATTCAACATTATTACTGATCCCGTGGGTCCTTATATGGTTGTCCTGTTCAGCAAGGTTTGGTAATGAGTATACCTCATGATCATATGTGACCGGATCTGCGAGAACCTGACACAATCGTGCAAGCCTAAATTTACAGTATAAAGCGTTGAATACATTGGGTGAAATACTTGCGTATATAACACTTAGAAAAACTATGACATATTAGACTAAAACTTTTTTGGATTACAGACTAAATTTAAGCTGCTTAACTAAAATGACTGTCTAGAAGAGCATTACCAGAAACATGTTCACACAATGACCCTCTACTGCATTTGCTGTGCATGCTACTTGTACAAGATCAAAGAATACCAAGTGGGCAGGATCAAACAGCACAAGCATGCACATGCAAAATTCAACAAACAGAGCTACATATGTTTCAGCTACAGTATCTAACCCCCTGCACTTTCCCTGAAATTTTAATTTGCAAGTATTTTATCAGCTGCTGTTGCCCTAACAAGAATTCTAATAGGTGTGGAGGATGGGAGACAATAATATGTTCATGAAGACTGACCATGCACCTTGCTGTTATACACAATATGATACAATCGACTACCGTATAGTAAACAACTTTGGCGGTAAACAACTTTGGCAAACTTGACGAATAGCGTTCAATTCACCAAAGTTTTTTTCGCCAATTATTTTAGATGATCACACGAGCACATTGAGTAACTAGAACTTGAGATGAAAGTCAGCTTGTACCACCACGCAATAAAGATCAAACTGACTTTGGAGATCTTCGAAATGTGTCCCACAGTTGTAAGCACCCTTCGGGATAGCATTTCCAACTGGCTTTTCCCATTCACACGTCAGCTAGTTCATCGTCTCGCGATGGGTTTGGCCAAACTGATACTTTGATATACATGATAACCTCTGCTATTGAAAAAGTAAAATACGGTCACTCTCGGCATCACAGGAGATAGCGAAGCATGCCTTTGCTAGCACGTCATTAGATCAGTAGCTACAAAAGTACTGCTACAACAACAACAACTGTAGCTACCTATACACTTACTACATACACTACTTAACTGATGAGTTGACACCTTGTCGTTATCCTTACGTACCGTAGAGTAAAACTAACTTTGGCGAATATTATTTCAATCACCAAAGTTTTTCCGCCAATTTTTCAACAGAGGAGTTTTGTCACACTTTTTTACCGCCAAAGTTTTTTACTATATGGTATTGAAGCTGTATTGACTGTACAGTTAAAATGTACAATAGTTATGGAATATCATTAAGTATGATAGTAATTAATAAGTAGGGATTGGTAAGAAATCACGTGGCTTTGTAATTTTTCGCACTTTAAAAAACAGCCTTGCTGAAAAAACCACCTGGAATACATTGGTACTGCTGTGATGATGTTGTACCTTGGTCAAATGAAGCGAAAAGTTGAATGTTTCGATGTACAGTGAGCTTTAAAATTTTCAAAATTCACCTACCTTTCATCTGCCTGACTGCCTGCCTGCCGTAAGAACCGATTGCGCTAGGTGTACGGCTCCAGAAATTTCAGACAGCCAAGGTAATGACAGCAAATTCACGAATCTGTTGTTCCGATTACGTTCTGTCCACTGCACCATGCTGTTTGCTTTCATCATTCATTCGCTTCTTTGTTCTTCTCAAAAGATAATTAATAGTTGCAGCATGTGCCACAACCCAAACACATGATTTTAACAAAGATGTGAGTACGTGTACGTAAGACGAGGGTGGACAGGTGTAGTACCCAAGGAGTTGTCTCTAGCATTTATTAATGTTGGGTAGTCATTTATAGTCTTATCAGTTTAACTTTTTTTTGCGAGGTAGCTTGTTAATAATGCCTTTGAGGGGCGGATCCACCCTGGGATCCAGACTTCTAAAAGTGAGGGTTCCACTCTTACTGGTAGACTCTCCAGTGATGTTTTATTGTTAAATCATCAGCATTTAGGCCATTGGAAATGTAGCTGAAGCCTTTAACAGTTGCTGTAATAACTCCAAAAAGACAAAACAATAATAATTATAGAGGCGCTTATTGCATACGAAGAGTTGCTCCAAGTGATAATAAGAGTTTAATACATAAAAGTAAACAAACTAGCTATAAAATTTTAAAAGGAAGTAGGCTGGGATTGGTATAATATACATGCTACAAAAAGTAAAGAAACATGCAAGCTCAAAGATCTAAATACAGCTGAAATGAGAAATGATCCAGTAATAAAAAGTAAGGAAACAACATTAGACAACTACTTGCTAAAATGAGACACACTTTTATCCTACTTTTAGCTAATTTGATGGTCTCATTTCAAGATGCTAGCCAAAACTTAGTAGGCATTAAAATGTGTCTCATTTTAGCAAGTAGTCATCTATTCTTGTTTCTTTACTTTTTATTGCTGGATCGTTTCTCATTTCAGCTGTAACATTTTTGAGCTTGTTTCCTTACTTTTTGTTATATCAATCTCTACTTCCACTTAAAATTTTTAATTTTTTAAATAGCTATTCTATATTTGCAACAAGCAAACCTTTGCTTTTAAAAAATTGCTTTTTTTTAATATGGAATACCCCTGGTAAAAAGTCTATGTGTCCGGTCCATTTTTGGAGAGGCATTGCTACAAAATGCATCTGTATTGTAATCTAAATACATGCTAATAAATTTTAACAATACACACAACCATTACTAAAATTTAGTAGAGATTAAAATCATTGCAGTCATTTCTTGGCTGCCACCTTTGATTTCACAACTTTTTTCACCCAGGCTTTTAAGGTTGCATCATTTTTTCACAGCTTGGCTGTTTTGTGTGGATTATTTTTGTGGCACTCCCTGACAACAGACCAGAACTTGTATAACAGTGATGCTTAGTAAGAAGTACAGTGTGCTAGCTTTTTATTAATTATTCCAGTATCTGGAGGAGCGGGCTTTGACACTTTGTTAAAGAGTCTCTTCTTTTCTACACAGTTATATTGTACTGGAGGTAACTCAAGGTTCACAAAGCCTTGTACTAGAGTAGCTATAGATGATCAAAAGAATAAAACTATTAACAATTTCTAAGCAAGTAGGCTTAGATCTGTTTTTTGGTCATGAGAATATTTTGCACTAATTTGACTGGTCTTTTGTATCTGGCTCTAATGTAAAATTTTATGTTAACTAAACATCATCATGATTGCTAACTCCAGGTATTGGGATACATTTATTCATGCAGGTAGCTAAATCTACCTGCATAAATAACAATATCAGGAGAAACAATATCAGATGTTGTAATGATCATATGGTACTATCAGTAGGGACAACAAAGGAAAAGGCGTGGCCCACAAAATAACATCACCCCAAAATAAACAGCCTCAAGTTCCCCTGACAACAATGAGGCAGTATTGGTTAGGTAAAACTAAGCCCAAACAAGCTTTCAGATCACCCCGAAACGTTTTCAACAAGTTGCTACGGAATTTTTATAAAAATATTTAACGGAATTTTCTACTGACTGACTGAATAATAAGTGACTTACTGATGCCTTCAGACAAGCATAATTCGATAATGGCTAAGGCTACAGGCTTGTTTTTTTTTCAGTGTTCGACGTAGCTTCAGCCCAAGAGGTGCCTTTTGGCATACCGCAATATGTACAATGCATTCTTCATGGACTTACCAGTGTCCTTTTACCAGTGTCCTCCTTTGTGTCCCATTCATCTTTGCTGACAGCAAAAAATGTCGATTTAGTGGTAGCACGTGATGACTTCCCTTCGTAACAGAAATCGTCCATATTTTCATAGTAGCTATTTTGATATCAGAGGTGCTTTTCAAACAGTTTTTGGTTAGTACTGCTGTGTAACAGGTTGAACATAGCCAACAACGAAGTGTAGCGGATATTCACTTTTCATCCGGATGATAATCGATATAACTGGTGTGCGTGGCACCATTTCTTTTGGTATGCGGGGATTGCAGAGGTGCTTTTCGAACAGTTCTTGATTCAAAATGCCGTGTAACGGGTGAACGTAGCTGACAATGATACTTCACTTTTCAGACAATAATTAACATAGCTGGGGCGTGCGGCGCTATTTCAGATGCGATATGCGTGGGTTCACGAGTCATAATAATTATTTATAAAAAAAATCGACAAACAAGTATACCAAAATTTTTTTGGAATTTTCAACTAGAGTAGGGACCATAGCACATCGATAAAAAGTACTGAAACAAGCTGGAGTAGTCCATGATATTAAATCACAGTAAAACAATAAGAAGTGTTATATCCCTACTGTGCATTCCATTATGGTATCTTGAGCACAGTAGGGATATAACACTTCTTACTGTTTTATTGTGAATTAATATCATGACTACTCAACTTGTTTTATCAATGTGCTATGGTCCCTACTCTAGTTGAAAATTCCAAATTTTGTTTGGTGTACTTGTGACATATATACCTTGTACATATTAAAGCCCCTGTAAGCTTAAATACACATATTTAAGTTAGCAGAATTACAGCATACACATACTACTCTATTATATTTGCTAACAAATACTACTATGAGGAAGAAATAATATTAACCTCTAATAATGATGAGTTAAATAGCTGCATATAACACTTGTATTAAATGGTACACAATCAAACACACCTAGCATTAAAGTGTGGCTACTGCTCGGATTAACTGATGGTGCAGTTACTCATGACCTTTTGTTGATATCTACAATGTGATATTTCAGACAAATTACATTACCTACAATGGAATCAGATATCACTGGATCAGTTGGCATTCCTGAGGTAGCTCCCAACTGTTGCAGTGTTTATCGTACCACTCACCAAATTAGTAAACACAATAAAGCTATTATTAGTTATCTGAGTGAGTGTTGGTCTCTTTTTGCAAGAATTACGAGATACTGGCTCAATAGTTACTGTGTAAACAGGAAATCCTCGAGCCTCAAACAATGTTAATGAAGTCCAGGTGACATTGGCAGAAGTAGCACTCAACTGCTTAAACTGTACATTTTCTAGTGCCTTGGTTGCAGAAAGTTCTTGGCTAAAAAATGTCTTATATCCATTCTGCATCCCTCTACCAGCACCGGTGAATGCCACTACTCTTGCTTGATAAGGTTTACCAGCCACTGTAGTGGATCAAACAATCACCTTGATACACTGGCAACCAATATTATTCTTACCGAGATTTTCAATACGAAAGCTTCTAACACTTTCCACTAACATATCACTCATCATTAAAGTAGTAGTGTCTTCAATATACACGGTACATCACTACATATCCAGTGATAACCCCATTGGGTTGATCAGGTTCAGTCCACATGATATTCACTTCAGTATCAGTTATTCTATTGGTGGTGTGGACTACTATTCCAGGTTCTATGTACAAGTAAACAATTTATGCATTTACATATGCAGATACACAGCCATGTACTTCACATCTACATCACTACTGATAATTGAACCATATCCAAATTAAAGCACTATAGTTACGGACTAGTGTAAGGAATTTCATTAGGTACTAGGAATCATTCAAGCAGGACTGCAAATTTGATCCCTACCTGCCATGCTAATTCATTTATTTGGCTTAAGTAAGTATTGAATTTGCACATCAAGTGATAATCCCCTTGTTAAGCACTTTATAATTCCTATTAGCTTGTAATAGCCATAGGTAGTACTGTATATTAGGGATCATGGAGATTTGGGTTTCTCTAGCCAAAAAAATAAAATAAAATTCACCTCAAAACCAGCTTCACAATACCATCCTGGCACCTTGACAGTATTGGTTACAAGCCCAAAAGTGCTTCAGTACAATCCTAAAGGCTTCCAATAAATTGTTACAAAAAATTATTCAATGGAATTTTCTACTGACTAACTGCATGCCTGCCTGATGCTTTCAGGCAAGTATAACTTGATAATGGCTAAGGCTATAGATCTTGTGCACGCCAAGGCATGGCACTTTATTACATCATATAAAAATAATGCACCCGCCATTTTTTGAGGGCAAAAAACGTATGCATTCTATGCCAACAATTTTTTTTTAATGCTAATACAAAGGAATTGTGCTAAAAGATAGAGTATCACTGGTATAAAGTAAGTTACCAAGTAAAAGTATATAACATATTTGCTGCATGGCGAGTTATTCCGCCTAGGAAAGGTTTTTGCAATAGAACGCTCGATACTTTTCCCCTCACTTTTCGCATAAACTATCGTGAAACTTGAAGACCACGCCTTGGCACGCACAAGGTCTATAGGCTTGATTTTTTTACTGTTTGATGTCGCTTCGTCCAGAGACGTGCCTTTTGTACCACAGTACGTACAATGCACGCATCATAGACTTACCTTTGTCCTCCTTTGTGTTCCAATTTTTTTGCTAACAGCCCAAGGTGACAATTTGTGATAGTGCAATGCATGGCTTCCCTGCAGTATATTTATAAATGGGAATCATCTGTACTATCCGTGGTGACTGAATTGATTGCAGAGGCAATTCTAACACTGTTCTTCATTTTTAACGCTGTGAAATGGGCTGAACAGAGTTGAAAGCGAAGTGTACTAACCACGTCACTTTTGAGGCAGATAGTTGGGGTGCACAAATCGTTGTATTTCTGTGGTGACTGGATTGATTGCAGAGGCACTTCTTCTACTGTTTTTCATTTGTAGTGCTGTGTAACGGGCTGAACTGAGTTGAAAGTGAAGTGTAATGGCCACTGCACTTTCCAAGCAATATTTAATAGCTGTGGGGCACGTTCAGACAAAAAATTAATTTTAGTGCCATCCTTTCTTTGATGCGGTATGCGTGGGTTCACCAGTCATAATAGTGTTACAAAAAAAGTAAACAAACAAATTTAAGGAAAGATTAGGAACTTTAAGTTTGATTAGGGATCATAGAAAAAAACAGTAAGGAAACAAGGGAGGTCACCTACACCTGCAGATATGATAGTGACCATTTAATCCCTAATTCAGTCTTGAATTTGGGTACAGACTGAGTTAGGGATTAAATGGTCACTGGTATATCTGCAGGTGTAGGCAACCTCCCTTGTTTCCCTACTTTTTTTTACAATCCCTAGTCGAACTTAAAATTCTAATTTTTTCTTAAACTTGTACTACCATATGTTATGATAAGAACTGTATAAAAAGAGATCATATCGGTTCGTAGAAAAGAGTATCTTGTAGACTTAAGCACATGTTCAGCTCTTAAGTCAAAGCACTACACTTCACTGTTCTTGCTAACATACATACAAGGCAAAGAGCCAAAGTTAACGCACAAAATAAAAATCCCACACAATGTTTTCAAGGATATACAATTGTATTCCTGTTAATAATCAAGCCCATAACTACAGATGACTTGGTAAAAGTTTTACTAAATCAAAATTCTGTTGACATGCAATTGTACAAAGTGATCATAAGACATTTACGTCTATTTTATAATCATCATCATTGATTGATGGTAAATAGCAAAGTGCTGTGATCTCAAACTTTGCAAACTTCAGAAGACATTGGAACAACTGGCCATTTAACTCAAAGGACGGTAAAGAATAGCTGACTACTTTTTCTCTAAAAAGATCAATGGAACAGTCAACTATGTTAATACAGCAGTCAAAACATTTCTCAATTAAGTCGCTAAAGGAGGTTTAACCCTTTAAGCATTACTGTATTATAAACAATGTCTACCATGAAAACTGTACTAAACTAGTTGGTAGTGTTGACAAAAACCCTGGAAGTATTAAATGGAATTACAAGTTTGTATATCAAAAATCTTACCTCTCAATAAGTAACACAAGACTATCTAACATGTCTGTAGATTTTTCAAGAAACAAGATGATATCCAATGTTGGTATACGTACAATTTTCTTTGTGATAAAATGTGCCACCATTATAATGATTAAGAGTTTCTGCAGTGGCATCACATGATCTTCTTGTATACCACATTATTTGCCTCTAAATAGAAAGCACCATGATGTTTATTTGAAAGAAATCGATGAAACAGAGCAATAGTTATGGAGCGATTTCTACAAGATTAATTTTACGGTATAATATACTTCTAATTACAAAGCTAGTTTAAACCTGTTTGGTTTATCTGAGGGCATGCATACACATGAATCATACATTGTCAAACATAAAATCAGATAATGACTCAGATCTGACAGTTGTAAACTAATAAATATGTGTAATACACTATAGTTACCTGCTTCACTTGATCTACCAGATAACACATTACTGGGACCACTTGTTCCTCCTCCATTAATAGCATGGAGTGTTACAGTGACCAATAGATACGTATGGATCAAGTCCCATAATATCATAAAACTGTGCCTGTAGTAAGACATGATAACTTCATTACATGCAATGTACAAACAGCTTACTTCTTGTTGATTGTAGTCAACAGTCATGTCTGTAGGGGGGACCATCAGTGACATAGGTGACAGTATAACTGAGTAACATTCCATTGAGTACATCAGGTCTGGTCCATGTTACACGTACTACACTACTACTGATATTAATGACTGTATTGATCATTGGAGGATCAGGAACTGTACGGAACAATTACATGTTACTATGTATTATGTATCTAGCACACCTCCTTCAGCTGTCTCTCTACAACAGGATTACTCATCGGACCATCAGCCACAGTGATGGCAAATATTGTACAGGAGTAATCAGTGAATGGACTCAGGCCAGCTAGTAACTGTTCCCATCATAGCAGTACCAGTAACATTGACCTGGATGTCACAAGTTGTATAAACAAAGAACACATAAAATATACTACAGTAGGCAGTTGTACCATTTTTTCATATGTGTTACTTTTTTAAAAGGCACATTTCCTTATCTGAAATTTAACCCTTAAAGGTTCATAAAACTTCATGTTTACACAACACAGGCGTACATGGTGATATACATTATGCAGTAAATCGTATATGTAACTTACAATTCGACCGATGAACAGTGTTCTGAAGGGGTCATCAGAGACATTAGGATCGGAAGAAGGATCCCCTGTGAGTGAAAATGACTGCAAGTTAATTCAATGTCCAAAAAACCAGGTGCCCACTTAATACGTTCCCTTGCAAATAGGGAAGTAACTCTAACATGCAAAAATTAGGTAGACAGATAGGCATACACGTTGTTACGAGTAGGTGAACTCCTTTAGCCGAAAACTACATATTAATTGAAAGTCTATTTACTGGGCTACTTGGGATAAATAAACACTGTAATGGTAGAGGCTTACTTGTTATGAAATAAATAACAACTCACACATTTCATCACTTAAATTTTTCTTGCCACATGTTTAATTTCAATTGTGGGATTAATCACATGACTCATAAATTATATGGCTTGATGTGTACCAGTAATAGTACGGGTAACAGTGAAATTTGGACACGAGTGCTGCATTGAAAATGAGTAAATTTCACCAGGCAAACACTGCCACCCATGCTATTCTAAATTAATACCATACTTGTTCTTTGGTTGCCAAGCAATGGTTGTTAGGATCTGGTTGCTATGGCCAATATGGATAATCAGATTAGAATATCCTGAAGCAACAATTGTTAGGAAACCATCAAGATAATTACCTTAGCAACTGTTGCCATGGAGACAGTTTCTAAGGTAATAAGCTTTTTGGGCCATAGCAACCACACCTTTGCAAATGTTGCTAAACAACAGCACTACACCATACTATATACTAGCTCTAGCCGATGAAATTGCAATTGCAACTTTTGCTGCTGGTATAGGGCCTTTGTATGGGCAGTGAAATAATATGGTATTAGAAATTTAATAGCAAAAGGAATGAGTTTATTGCAAGTCAATATAAGCAACTGCCATAATAGAGTTATTGAAGGCATATAAAGGGTTTGTGTGTTTATTTAATGAAAAGTTGCTTACACAGTGAGTTCTGACTTTTCGCTATAGAGTGAGGAAAACCCCAGGTACCAGTTAAATCCTTATTATGTGAGAGTTAAATGGAAACAAATAGCGTAGCCATACATGCTTCAAAAGTTATAGCACTTTGTTTATGGTCATGCATATTAAATTTTACTTCTAGGCTTATGTGTCTTTAAGGGTTAAGGTTATTTGAAAAGTTTATAACATCCTTACCATAAAAGTTTCATTGCAGGTTACAATGTACCACCTGACATTTCCATTAGCTTGAGGAGCAGTTAGAGGAGTCCACTGGAATGTGATACTATCAGATGTTGTGGCAGTAGACATGAACCTCATAGGAGCCATATTGGGAGCTGTGTACAGAAATTGTATTCAGAAGATGCACTAGTGAGCAATTAGTATACATATATACCTGTCTCATCAGTAGTGAAGTTCAACATTGCAGTACTAGTGTTACCTACTGAATTGGTAGCTGTTATAACATAATAGTATCTGGTGAATGGTATTAATCCAGTAATGTTGACAGAGAAATTGCCATTAGTAACACTCCTAATGCTACTCCCTTGTACCAGTTCACTAGTACTTTGTAGCATTGCCATGTCAGTACCATACTGTACTGTATAAGTTTCTTGATCAAACACAATAGTGGGTACTACCCATGAGATGTTGACTGAGTATGGTGTTGTGGTGACTTCTCTTAATATTGGAGGGAAGGGTGGTACCATTGCTACAGAAGATGCATAATTATAACATACACAATATCATACAGTACAATAGCAACTGTATAGTAGGGACCACAAAGGAGTAGGCGTGGACCACGAAATAATATCACCCAAAAACCAGCCTCGATTTTCCCTTACGACGATGAGGCAGTGTTGGTGAGGTAAAACTAAGCCCAAACAAGCTTTCAGATCGACCCGAAACGCTTTCAACAAGTTGCTACGGCATTTTTTAAAATTTTTATTCAACGGAATTTTCTACTGACTGACTGACTGATGCCTTCAGACAAGCGTAACTCGATAACGGCTAAGGCTACGGGCTTGATTTTTTCACTGTTCGACGTCGCTTCGGCCCGACAGGTGCCTTTTGGCATACCGCAGTACATGCAATGCATTCTTCATGGACTTACCAGTGTCCTCCTTTGTGTCCCACTCATCTTTGCTGACAGGGAAAGGTGTCAATTTGGCGCGAGCACGTGATGGCTTCCCTTCGAAACGGAAATTGTCCGTATTTTTCATCATGGCTATTTCGATTGCAGAGGTGCTTTTCAAACAGTTCTTGATTCATACTGCTGTGTAACAGGTTGAACATAGCCGACAGCGAAGTGTAATGGATACTTTACTTTTCAGACGATAATTAATATGATTGGGGCATGCGGCACGATTTCTTTCTTTTGGTATGCGTGGATTGTAGAGGTGTTTTTCGAACAGTTCTTGATTCGAAATGCTGTGTAACGGGTTGAACATAGCTGACAACGAAGTGTAACGGATACTTCACTTTTCAGACGATAATTGATATAGCTGGGGCGCGCGGTGCCTCTTCAGATGCGGTATGCGTGGGTTCACCAGTCATGATAATTATTTACAAAAAAAAAGTTAACAAACAAGTACACGAAAAAATTTGGAATTTTTTAACTAGAGTAGGGACCATAGCACATCAATAAAAAGTACTGAAACAAGTTGGAGTATAGTGCACGATATATTAAATCACAGTAAAACAATAAGAAGTGTTATATCCCTACTGTGCATTTCCATTATGGTATCTTGAGCACAGTAGGGATATCACACTTCTTATTGTTTTACTGTGATTTAATATATCGTGCACTATACTCCAACTTGTTTCAGTACTTTTTATCGATGTGCTATGGTCCCTACTCTAGTTGAAAATTCCAATTTTTTTCGTGTACTTGCATGTGAGTAAGAGTCCATAATATAAGTACACAAAAAATTGGAATTTTCAACTGGTATTTCACACATACATAAATATGTGGGGAGATCCCTACATTGGCATATTATAGATTTTCCCACAGAGCTATATTATAATACCATCATCCATTCGCTACTTTTTATTACTTGGATCCCTACTTCATTAATTTTAAAATCAGGCACATGCCCACACCCAGCTGAAGGCTGGCTGTAGGCATGAACCTGGTTTCTGAATTTGATTTGGCAAAAACTGTGTGCCTGCGGGTCTGTCAAATACCCACGTGAGTAAACAGGCTTTGAGCACTGTTTATGTACTGTATTGAAGCTTAACTTTCTGTTATCGTCGTGTTTACTTTAAGGGGGTGTGGCTGGTAACTGAAACCAGGTGAAACAGTTCAACCTCTGTCCTGTAACAGGTGTATAATGACTGAAAAACAATGTAACAGGCCTCATAAGCTATCAGGAATTTCTCAAGTGAAAATTTGCATATGAAACATGATAGACAAACAGTTTAAAAGATACTTCTGAGAGTAAAGTGTGGTCTATAGTAATTTATCACAGCAAGACTAAAGTATTGACTGTTTAGTTTGTTATTTTTGGCCACACCTGTCCTTTTGAAGTGTTCATTTTACCTTCTCCAAGTCCTAGTGAACACGAAGCACACGAGGCACTGAGCCACTCAGACCCCCACGAATAATATCCATGCTTCAACTGTGTAAATTTAATTCCATCCAAAACAGCTTATAGCTGTAAAAATGTGCGTGCCCAAGTAAAGCAGAATTGACTGCGGCAAAAAGTAATGATATCATAGTGTGGTCATGTGTGAGGTATGGAAATATTAATCAGATGAAGTATTAATGAGGACTATGCAAGTGATGCTGCTAGCTTTTAAGTGTGTGAGCATCTTCATAAATGCCACTCAAATTTGATTCTCAATAAAGCAATAGATTATCTGATAGTTTGAGCTTGGCCGTTTTCCCGTATAAGGCAATGCTATGAACAAAGGAAAGGCAGCCAAACTCAAACTATTTATTGCTATCAGAGAATCTATACACATTGAGAATTTAATTTGAGTGGCATTTATGAAGATGCTCACACACTTAAAAGCTAGCAGCATCACATAGTTCTCATTAACACTTTAACAATAATATTGTATTATCTGATTAATATTTCCATACCTCACACATGGCCACACTACAATATCATTACTTTTTGCTGCAGTTAACTCTGCTTTACTTTGACACGCACCTTTTCACAGATATAAGTTGTTTTGGATGGGATATATACACGGATTCATAACACAAATTATGGGGTTCAAACATACCTATACAATACTGCTAGTAAAGCTAAAAGTACACATACACATTATATGGTAACAAGAGCACAGAAGAAATTACCAGTTGTTGGTGGTGAGTTGGCAGATACATGGTATACAAAGCTTATAAAACATGATCTCTGTTCCTAGATGATGAAGATGGCAGTGAAAGTTCTTGTGGTAAGTACTGTTAGAATCATCGTTACCAACTTTACTAATATGTTAATATTTTAGAGCATTGTGCAGCCGAAAAGTGTATGATCGAGTAATTACTGGATAGCTAGCATATGATATCTGATTGGTTTCACAAATACTGCTGTCATTTCTCTGCAGAAGCAAACCCCCATCACTTCAAATCCAAGGAGCATCAGTAATATCATAATATACTGTAGCTTTACTTATGTAGCTCTTTAGCTGTGACTCAGTAATGATTATAGTGTGATGTGCGCATGTCAGCATTCCTGCATGTGATTTATCTCATGTTCTATTGTTTTATGATATAGTTACTTATAAGCCTGCGTCTAATATGCCAGCATTATAGGCTAGAGTGATATGTCAGCATAATGCAAACATACTAGGTGAATATTTCACGTCATGGAGCTTAAGTCCTTGTAACTAGATCAACATTCTCCAATAGAGCAACCAGCAGAAAATTCAAATTGCGATCAAATGTAAATAGCTCCTTAGATCAACACTCTCTATTTGAACTGTCAATTTGTAGTGAAAATTCTAAAAGAGCATTCATGATTAAAATATTCCAAAGAAATGCTGTTAACCTAGGAAGCACAATGGGAGCAACTGAAGCTTAAAATTTGGGGAATTCCTGAAAGCAGTTGGGCAAAATTTTAAGCATATTTGACTCAGGCCTACTTAGTTAATGATTAGCTAATATTATTTCAAAAAATGTACATAATTATAGGGTGAGTGTGATCCTCGGCTACATGCAACAGCACAAAGGTGTTAATTAAACACTTGTGTGGGCCAGTGTTTGAATTGTAAAATAACATGAAAGTATACTAATTTCTCTCAGTGTAAAGACGAGGGGGGGGGGGGTAAGTTAGCTAACACTTCAAGGGTTGTAATTTTAACCATCAGAATTTAAGTATGTACAAGCCCAAGGGAAGGATTATTCCCTATGCCCAAAGTCAGTATTTTTGGCCACAACTAGCAGTCTCACTTCTAGCCCTTGGATGCTGGAGGTTAGTAGATAATATGAGAAAAGACTATCTTGAAAATAATTATTACTGTAGAGTGTACTTCACTTGACTGTTCAATTAGAATGCATGTGTGACTGTTGTATTAGAGTAAATTGATCTGGGACCAGATCCTGTATTCTTACATACACTGTTGGGATAGTTTGAGATAACGCTCACTTTTACGGCTGTGATATTAACTGCAGAAAAATCTGTTTCGTCATGAAACCGTTGCACTATGCATTTTGCAGCGGTGTCCAGCATTTGTTGCACAAAGGCCTTTGGCAGTACTAAATCTATTCTTGGTGTATAAAAATGATGTTCTTTGTATCATTTCGAAAGGATTATTTGGTTGACGTATTTGGTTACACAATCATCCATGTAGAAATAGGTCAGGCACTTACAATAGACTTCTCTGTTCAGAGAACTCTGCACTGTTGTATCACATATATGAACTTTGCAACAATTAGGTCTTAGCCAAACTTCTATAATAAGATTATGGTTAATTGCATTTGTTCATGTTAAAAGCTATAGTATACATTTCAACCAAGGCTGCATGTACCTGTCTAGCTAATATGCAGTTGAGACCACTGGCACCTGCCTAATGGAAAATATGCAATTGCTTATTTAGCCATGAGTAGCTAAGCACCAATAAGCAAGTGAATGTATGGCTCCAGTGGACCAGTGCAACAATTGCATGCATGAAGAATTAACACTGTGGTGACTATAAGCAAGGCTCTGTGCTGTATGGCTAAATGACAAGCATGTAGCCCATAAAACAGCTGAAGTGGGACAATGTAACATACTGATATCAATATAAGCATTTCCATCAATTTAGTGGTAATGCACTGCATAGCCAGACTTTAGGTGTATCTGAGGGCCTGCCCCCAGGAAATGAATATAGATACTAAAAGGTTGGAATTTTGTGGTATTTTAGTCAATGAAAATAGCACAATTTTTAGGCAGCAAATTCAAGCTCAAGACCAGCTATACGGATGACATTTGGCAAATATCTCTACTGCTACTGCAATTATACCATCTGTGCCTAAATGTATTGGAGTGTCACAGTGAATATGGATGGAAAAGCCTGAGTGCTCTATCAGTAGGGGCATTGGAGTAGGCCAGAGTGTTTCAAGACAATTAAATTACACATTACATGAAGTTGAAGCTTGAATGCTATTATGGGGGTCTGAGTGGCTCAGTGCCTCAATTTCATATTTTAATCAAGTTTAGATGATCTTACTATGTTTTTGTAAATGATTAAACTTTTAAAAGAAAATGTAAAGGTGACTGTTCTATTAGAGTGGTTGGCTGCTCTGTTAGAATATCTCGATCTTACATTTACTGAATATGGTACTCGGAGCATTTAATTCAGCTTGATATATAGCTATTGCTACTTATTAGTGGTATTTAGTAAACTGCAGCTGATGGACTTTTAATTTCTACTGAAAAATTGGCTAACAAAATTGTGGACCTTTTGCTGAAATTGTGGACCTTTTCTCTAAGGCGGCTCTTCAGGACCCCCTGACTACGGGTCTGACTGCAGATGCATTAAAGTAACTTAAAGTTGCTAGATCATATCAAAACATATGTATGGGATTTGTCAAATCAAGCATTTTCAGGTGGTCAACATTAAAAGTTTTCAAACACTGGGTTAAACCTTTAAAAATTAAGAATTATGCATTAAATAAATTTAATATCTGTTTAATATCCTTTTTGAAACCTCAACTTGGTAAAACAGGCTGATCATAAAATCTCATCATTCCTTGTCATTTTTTGTCCAATACAAAATACATGTATTTTACACTACACACAAAAACACTAATTTACAACCTTTAACTCACAAAATTTCTACAGCACACCATACAATAAAAGAAAGTCCTTGAATTTCTCTATCCAATTCCGACCGTACAAATGGGAAAATGTCGCCATAGTGACAGTTATTTACTGCTGATGATGACATAATACACGCTCCATACATTAAACTATTGGAAAATTAAATTATCTCGCCAGGAAAATCTCAATTTACAAGTTGTTATCCTCAACCAAATTCGCTTAATTTGGTATCATTCTACGCAGCGAAGGATGCTTAATAAGACTCCGACCATACAAATTGTTAAACAGGTTAGGTTATAGAAATATGTTTAAAAACACGTGTTTTTACGGGCATTCTGAAAATGTAAATTTTGCGGTACAAGGCTCCTTTCTAGCTTACTACACAAAGAACTTACACATGAATCGAATCGCCTTTCATCAAGGAATCTGATAAACCAAACTTCGTGTCCGTCAACCAAAGTACGCGGAAGTTATGGCGCCTTGTTTAGAGGAGGGTGTTATTTTATACAAAATGGGCGTAACCCATTCGGAAATTCAGAATATCTTACACAAGTTTTGATATGTATAAAGTGTCCGAAAATAGTGGTCATTGGAGTAGGTGAACTTTGGCAAGCTGTATCTGCCAGTTGGTGTACATTTCAGACTCCGAATTTTTATCATGGTACTGACATAAGACTAGTTATATATACTAGGGTTTAGCGGCAATCGGTTCTTTCCTTGCGGAATCATAAGCAGTTGTCCTTTTTTGTCCGGTAATCGATCGTTTTTTCAGACGGACATTTGGGCTTCGTATTCCTACCTGCTTCAACCGATTGGAGTGATTTTTGGTATGTAAAGTGCCAATGCATATGTCCTCCTATGCTGCAAATATCAGGGCTATGGAACCATTTGTTTGGTTGCTACAGGTGTCCGGATATAAATTCGTCTGGGAATCGATTAATGACTCTAAACTCTACCGATAACACAAACTCGTCAAAAGGATTACTTATTGCATTCTTACTGCTTTCTAAGACAAAAAAAAATTTACTAAAACTTTAGCAAACTAGCTGAATAAGCAGTGAGGTACACGTACAATGGTTAAACCATAGATAGGGTCCGCAATCCGAAAAATTAACTTTCACAAATCAATCCCCCTACCATTGTGGGATGTTCATTGTAGTATCCCATTGCTAGATCCACCATGAAACCGGAGGCACGATTGTTGTCTTCACAGAACTATCGATTTTAGTATTTCGTGAGATGCAAAAAATATTTTTAAAATTTCGTGCTCCACACAAAGAACAGGATAGAACTTGCTGCTTAGCTAGGTATTATCTAGAGTTAATGTAGTTAAAAAGTACGCACAGTAATAAGCAAATGATTCACTGGGTTCCCAGCACAGGGTTGCTTTCTTTCAAAAAGCACAAAACAAAACACGAATTTTCAAATTCAAACTGCCCTACCAGCCAAGATAAGAAAATCCAACTCTTCCTCATAGTGATGTGATAAGGTTGGATGCATAGTCTGTCTATACTGTTAGTCTGGAAAGGATCTGAGACTTCTCACCATCTGGGTGAAGAACGTCAAAATTTTCGTGCGTCATTTCAAGGGATTCTCTAATGGTACCAAAGTGCTTTCCAGTACTTCTGATGCCACACTGGTCACTTAATTTTGTTTAGAATGATGATAAATGATGGATCAAAACGTTTGGTAGTAGTGGTACTTGGTGTTTCTGTGATTTCATATGATGCAGTATACCAGCAGCTCACCAGGAGCTCCACCCAGCTCGAATCAAAAATGAAAGATTTTGTGCATTTTTTGGTTTGTTTTGAAGCTTAATAGTGATGTAGGGTGATCTAGTGAAGATTTGAAGCTGCTGTGGAGCGTGAGAGGTGAAGTCAAATTTGGACGATTTTGCTGCCTCCCTTGATGCCCCGCTTGATGCATAGCTTAGAGCGAGGCGTGGAAGCTGTGGATGAAACAATAATTGACAACCGCTATTACCAAACGTTCAGGGACATCTTTTGCCATAGTTTTAGTCTATAATTGATGATTGTTGTGGCTGCAGAAGCGCTGGAAATGATTAGAAAGCGCGACACAATTCTTTGATAGTGCAGAAAATTTTGACGCTTGTCACCCAGATGGTGAGAAGTCTCAGATCTTTTCCAAACTAACAGCATAGACAGACTATGCACCCAACCGTATCGAAACACTATGAGGAATAGTTGGCTTCTCTTGCCCTGGGTGGTAGGGCAGTTTGAATTCGAAACTTCATATTTCTTTGTCTGTTTTTTCAAAAAAAGCAACCCTGTGCCGGACACCCAGCAAATCATTTACTTATTTCTGTGCGTAGTTTTCAACTACAACAACTCTGGATACGATTTGGCTAAGTAGCAAGTTTCATCCAGTCCTTTGTGTGGAGCACGAAATTTTAAAAATAAATCTTGCATCTTGTGAGATACTGAAAATGATATTTCTGTGAAGACAACAATCGTACCTCCGGTTTCATGGTGGATCAAGCAATGGGATACTACAATGAACATCCCACAATGGTAGGGGGATTGATTTGTAGAAGTTGATTTTTCGGATTGCGGACCCTACCATAGATTATAATTATATTCCTTGAGTTAAACTTAACTTACAAAGCGCAGTGGTCAGGAACAGCACGCCTATAATCACTACTCGAGACACCTTCCCCGTCGAAGTGGCCTCCATTGTGTGCGAGTCCAGCCGCTAAAACACGCCTACTTTGTCCGCCTGCACGTGCACATAACCTTTAGTACACGCCAGGCGCTTATACCAGAGTACAAAATCGCAAAGCAAAGGCCGAGGCAAAGGCCTGGTTACCGGCACTCCGTTTCAGGTGTAACTGACACGAATACCAGTTTGTAAGTAGTGGTATAGTTACTTATGTCTTGCATCAACTCGATGGTGTAAACATAGATAGTATGGGGTATCTATTATCAAGGGGTCCGCCACGCTTTAAATCTAACTTATCCGAGATTCAAATCTCTTGGAATCCCCATGCAATCTTCAAGAATCTTCTCAAATCTCTGAATCTCTGTGAAATCTGCAAAATCCATTAAAATCCATGGAATCTTTAAAATCTTCCTAACCTTCGTGACAATCTTTTACAATCTTTAAAATCTCGCTGAAATCTTTGAATCTGAGACTACCACAATCAAATCTTAATCTTCTTGTTAGTAAATTTCAGTAAACGTTTGGATATTTTACTCAAGCTCTTGCTTGTTAACACGTATTCTTGCGGCTGTCTTGCATCTAGGCCTGTTCGTCCACGTGTACTGTGCGATTATTGGGTTCTTGCAGTCTACGTATATTGCCAGAGATATAGCCATGCAGTTGTTCCAGAGGTTGTTTCTTCTTCGCAACGCCTTTAGCTACTTGACGAACTCGTTGGGACAAGCTAGTTAGTGACCCTGACTCGGATCTTTGTTAGGTGAGTCTACATACTGAATTCACACCTGTGAAAAGAGTGAGCATGGTGCATGTACGGATTCATATTACTCCTGACATAATAGCCAAGATAAAACTCCAATAGCTAACAGCTACATCTCTTTAGTGAGCTCTTTAGCTAAATCAGGAGTAGCTAGCACGTCTCGTCAATATTCACATTCTTGAAAATCATCATGCAGTAATTATAATCAACACATCTCAATCTCTATATTCTAGATATAGTATAGACCTCGATATAGACTAGCCAACATTCATGCGACAAATGAAAAGTTTAGCTACACATGTGGGACCCCTGCTTTTAGTGATACGAGTAGTGATATTTGCTATGTAGTTTAATTTGTTATCCCACTCATATGGGACCTCAGCTGTGAAGGCTACTGAAAGCCTTTGTCAGTATAGGGAGTCAGAGACATGCTGGCAAGAAGAATACAGAGAAGACTAATAATCCCTGCTATGGCTCCATAACCATAGGCACATGTCTTGATTGCATGTGGCTGTGGATCAAGTCACAACACGGCTGGCTGGAGTCTCTGAAATCTTAAGGTTTTGGTTACAAAGAATTTGCATGCTTTTGAATATTCCTGCACTGGTATCTTGTGCCAGCATCCCACAACATTAAGCTCAGGTATGAAAGCTTAGTCCAATTATAATTAGCTATGTAGCAACATGCACTATGTAATGTGTAAGCTTAACTCTACCATGCCAGTAAGTAAGGTGTCCAAATGATATCATACTCTTAGCTGAACAGATTCGAGCAGATTAAATTACTATCTCATCTATTATTGTTTAGTGAAAGATAACAGGAGATGGAGCAGCAACCTCAGGAACTATCCACTACCAGTTTGGAAGTTGATATACTTGTGCTGAACGCATGAACGCATCTGATACCTGATACCTTGAAATGCATGAACGCATCTGATACCTTCGCTTAGCTGAGTTTATGTACATATGTATATACATACAATTTACAATACACGCACAAACTTTAACAAGCATGCTAGCTAATAATTTATATCTCAATGGGTCAATGTCCATATCACTTTGCTAACTCAGGTAGACAGTCTCAAAGACAGTTGCACTATAAGTTATATTATATATAAGTGTGGAATCTATGTGTAAAATCTAATTGTGTGGTATCTTTGATATCACATTTGCTGAAGTCAACTACACCATTGATATGCTGAAGTTCCTGTACACAATTATCGAGACAATTATGCAGTCCAACTGTCAGCAATTGCAAGAGATGTCTAAATAATGATATAGCTAAAATGTACACAACTTGCATGGACATGGCAAAACATGATGATTTTAGACATATTATTTGATGCATACAACACTATAATACAGCTATACATGTGCGGCATGAAAATCTAGGGCAAAGTAGTAGTTAATAATAGTATAATTAAGCTTTGCCAACTCTAGTGTGAGATTTACTAAGCTTATGTGCGCATGCAGGGATATTTGATTTGATTGAATGCTTTAGCTACAGTGACCAGCACTGAAGTAGTTTGCTATGTCACTATCTTGGTTGCTCAGTACAAATGAAGTATGTACAACTCAAGATCTAGGAATTTTTTCATCACTACTGAGATCACTACAAGGAGAGCTAGCTCTTAGTCATGATTACTTACTATGTGAGGTAATTGTATAGATGCATTGGGAACAGTTCCATTAGCTATAGGCTAACTTGCTACGTGTCAGCGGGCAAAGCCGCCAATTTAACTAGGCAAATTAGCCACATATACTAAGCGCTATTGCTGGTAGTATGCAGTATTGCAATAGCTAAAGAGTAGCCTCTTCAGTAGACTCGTACCTCGACTCATACCAGGCACAGAATACGGCTCCACAGCACTACAACATAGTATTTAAAATCTTAACTGAAATCTTAAAATCTTGTAAAATCTTTTCAAATCTCAGTCAAAATCTTGAATCTTTCTTAAGATTTCTCAAATCTCAAATCTAAGTACTGCGTTACGGACCCCTCGTCTATTATCTATGGTGTAAACATAGTTCTTGATAAGCGCCTAAGGAAACACCTTAAATATAATTATTTTTACATGTGTCACAATGGTAGTTTGCTGCTGACTGCATACTACTATTACACGTGGTAGAGTATTGGTGTGATGTATGTACAAACTATATACAAAAATGGAATAAAATATTTCAAGTTTTACGTAAAATTTGCATATGCCGAAAACTCATCTAGAAATTCCAGCACTGCCTGGTGGCAATGTTGATATTGCTCCTGTAATAACAGTAATACCATATTAGGTTTGTTGTTACAGTAGAACCTGTCTTAGAGACCACTTGTATAAAAGACCATTAGCTGTGAAGTAGAACCAAAAATATGAGCTATTAAATTACCACTATAATCAGGTAGTTGTTCAATTCCCAAATTGGGAGTAATACACCTGCTTAGAAAGACCAAAAAAATTTGCCACAGGCTCAGACAGGTTCTACTGGGTCACCTCAACCTACCACATTGGAGACAAGGGCTGTCCGACGGATACGCGAGTTTTTAATTGCCTGAAATATGTCAACAGTCTGTTCAGCCTTCACACGCTCAAGTGTATAGTAGATAGCAATGAATGATCCAGTACGTCCACAACCATCACTATAGGCCAAACATACAATACAACTTAAAGAACTGTATACCATAATTATTGAATAATGACTATTCATACAAAAGCAATTCATGATCTACTTGTTTATAAGAGCAACACTTATTCAAGACGTCTTATTTACCTGCACATAACAGTGATGGCTTTGTTTCCTGTGTGTCGTTGTATCTCTAACAGTTCCTTTGTCACACCCAGTATAGCCTTAGTGTTGCTGGGTGCCTTCTCTGAGGGCCAGGCAGTGTAGTGGAGTAGTGTCACTTGTAGAGGAACTGCCTTCTACAAGATTATTACAATAATCGACCAATTTGACTTTCAGGTACCACTCACCACAGCTTCTCCAACGATGGAGAATTTGTAGCCATTGTAGCTGTTCCTTTCATTCTTAGACTTCAGACTGACCTTCACCTTACCATACTCAGTCTCTTCATCCGGCCAGAACTGGTAGAAATTCTGACCAACAATATACAATACATTACTTGTCTGACTTGTGCATGTTAATGTGTGCCTACACAAGTGAGCTATCATTACAATGTGTTGTGTGCTTGTAGACAAGTTATGACACAACACCACATGCTCAGTTAAAAGAGAAAACATTATCAAACCTTTCCACATATAGCAGTTAAAATGAGGGAGTTTTGTAGAGCTGTGAACCTGATAACAAATTCAAAACTGGTTAACTGGCTACCAATAACTGGCAGTTACCAGTTAACTGGTTTCTGTGTAATGGTGTTATACAAATGTAATTTAGAATATATACGTAAAGCCTTTACTAATCAATACATGCTTTACAGGTGTTGTGAAGACCACCCTTGGCATTATGGAATCAAGTTTTATGATAAATGTTTCATTGTTTGTAAATTTTTTTTACAAAAAGTGAAATACTGACTTACAACTGTTTTACAGTACTACTCAATGTCATATCTACTAATCTAACTGACTGTCATTTTAGTCGCTGATAAGGCAACTTCACTGGTGGTAGGTTATCATGTAAGAAAACCAACTTCTCCACATTCTCTGGTTCTAAAACACACCTCTTTGCTGTCACAACATTACCTGCTGTACTAAAGAGTCTTTCAGCAGGAACTGATGTTGCCACTATCCCTAAATATTTTTTTGCCATGCATGATAAGTTTGGATAAGAGTGCTGATGATCCTTCCACCACTCCAGTGGCTTCCCTTTCAATTCTAATATTGGTTCAGATTTGTAACGGCTTAACTCGGCTATCACCAGTTCATTGTAGGAAACTGTCACAGAGGTGTCTGTGTTTTCAGAAAAGGAGGTTCCCAATAACTTTTCAAGCATGCACTTCTTTCTCACTGGCTCACCACTACTATGATCATCATCTGGTGGTTGTTCATGTTCATCTAATAGCATGAGTTCAGGTTCTTCACTGCCATCAGAAGTTGGAGCTGGTGGAGAAAATGTACTTACAATTTCATTGACCAGACAGTCGATTATATTGGTCTGTTCCACTTCAGTTAAATGTATTAATGACTTTAAACGAGGGTCAAGGAGGGATGCTTTATTCATCAACTCACAGATTTCATTGTCTTGGTACCTGGTTTTCAAGCCATCATTGATAGCTCTTTTCACTCTGGAAATTACTGTAGAGTCTCCACCTTCCTCCAAATTCTTCCATATTTTATCCAGAATAGGCCCTAGAACAGATAAGGTAGGGTACCTGCTAGCGCTAAGGTACAGTACAGCTCACAGGTAACGTCGCGAGTATACACATGCGAGTAATGCTCGCATCTTCTCGCGGGATCATTCTTTTGCAATGTACTGTACAATACCTGTGGAATATCGCGTGGATATGCACTAGCCACGCAAGAAACTCGCCACACATGAGAACACTTGCTACTGAGTTTAGTAACTTCATACAACACTTAAATCACATAAACATTTGTGATCGGTCCCATAATTATGTTCGTGCAAGCCTAGCTAGCTAATTATACAGTAGAATGCAATAAACGTACGCTGGGCCCGCAGAACGCAATGGGTGGAATATTTACGAAAACGAAAAAAATCCGTAAATTCTAAAGCGCTTGTTTTACAATGAAGGAAAGTGATAACACTAAAAACCTTGGTAGCATCGTGATCCCAAAAGCAAGAGGAGTTCCAAAATCTGTTTCGTGTCAGTACTCTCAAGGAGACAGAAGATATCAGCATTAGTCTTCCTTGCATTTCACTATCGCTTTTCTCACATTTGTTCGCCTTCGCCAGTCCCCCGTGGACGTAGGAAATGCCTGGAAGACAAAACTTACCCAGCAATGGATTTGCTTGTTCATGGAGAATTCAATGGTTCAAGTTTCATCTTGGTAGAGGACTGCATCCATATGTTATGATCGTTTTATTAGACGCTTGTAGTTTATTGTCACTATACAAATCGTATTTTGCTGTTAGCACTTCGTAGTGCTGTAACTTCGAAATTTCTTGGCTTCTAGAGTTGAAACTTCGGTTGACCATTCCTTTAACTATCTAGATAAAGAAAATACAAATTAGAAAAATGCACAAACTGGGGTTCTGTGGCATTACTTGGCGACCAATCCATCTAGGTTAACGGTAGCTACTGCTAGCTACAGTACTGACTGTAGTCCGTGATAGAGTCGAGTAGGTTACCAAGCATTCAGTAGCTACAACACAGGCATTGCAATAGGAGACTTCACAGCTGGCGGAACTGAGCCAGTTCCGCCTCCCAAGACCATAGGTGAGACCTGTTATCTGGTCTTGTGTGACGCTCTCGAGTAAAGTTAGCTATCATGGAGCATTACTGTAGCCTTGCTGCATCCACACTGGTCACTCGAGCGCACGTCACGCGCATCATGCGACGTTACCCATGAGCTGTACTGTAAACAGTAGCATCCTTAAATGGTTCTAAAAGTTTGCACAAATCTTCCAGTAGCCTCCATTTTGTAGGGGAGTGTTCCAAATGTAATAAGTCTCTGTGCTTATGAAGCAAAGCAGCAACAGCAGCTTGTTGCTCACATAACCTTTCAATCATGTCATAAACTGAATTCCATCGATGCAGAACCGCCTGAATTAACTTGTGATGAGGTAAGCCTAATAGCTGCTGCTTTTCTTCCAATTTCTCAAAATCAAGACAAGATTTGTTAAAATACTCCACTACCTTTCTAGCTCTGGCTACAGCTGTGTGCACTTCTGGTAAAGCAAAAGCTCTTTGCACAGACAAGTTCAATGTGTGGCCAGAACAAGGTAAGTTAAGTATCTTGAGGTCATCTTTCAAGGACTTCTTAATGTTACTGCCATTATCTGTTACAAAAGCTACAACATCTTCATCCAGTTGGATGCACCACTCAGACAGTGCAGCAGTGATTGCTTCACTAATGTGGGTGTGGTCATGTTCACCAGGTAAATGTTGGCACTGTAGCTGATTACTGACCATTTCAAACTCCTCAGTAACATAATGCACTGTGAGTGAAAAGTAGCCATCACCAGCCCTTGACATCCACATGTCAGTGGTAAGTGTAACGCACTGTTGTCCACTTAATGATCCTCGTACTGCATGCTTCATTTCACAGTACTTCCGGTCAATATGATTCATTACAGTTTTTCTACATGGGATGACGAAACGAGGCTCCGCTACATCCATAAGGTTTAAAAACCCAACCTCGTCAACAACACTCACCGGTCTCGAAATAAACTCCACAACAGCATTGGTAAATTCTAGTGCTCGAGCCGAATTCTGTGGTAACCTTTTCACACCTGGCGATCGAATGAAACTATCCATGGTTGTAGAGAGATTTAAATCACTTTCATATAACTCGTCGTACTCTTTTCTGTGGTTAGTTCGTAAATGGTTCTTCAAGTTTGTCATGCTGCCACCGTGAGCAACTTTCTGAGCACAGAGTTTACAGGTAACACGCTTATCTCTCTCAGCGGCCCCACTCCTGTTCTTTTTGACACCGAAATATTTCCACACTGCTGACTTTTGTCGGGAAGAGTAAACAGCTAAGTCCAGTGCTGCTGCACTGCTATGGTTTGAGTGGTCCACCGCCGTTTTAATTCTGCCACAATATCATGCACGTGCACCAAAGAAAAACCAGTTAAACTATTTCATTAACTGATTAACTGTAATATTTTTATTAACCGGTCAGTAACCGGTTTTTTTAAAAAGGGTTCACAGCTCTAGAGTTTTGTTCAATTTTTTTCCCATGTAGTCACTGATTGGGTGGTAAATCTGGTGATTGGTATCATACTCAAACCACTTTCCTGCTATAAAGTGTACTACAGTGTGAACACTGTAACTAAATACCAGTGTAGTAGGTTACATGTACCACTCCCTTCCTTCCTAGGTCATGTAACACATTGATGTGTTGTATACCTCTTTGTCGTGTTCTGGGTTGGACAACAAAACGATGACAGCACTTTGTGACTCCCACATCATCCTCCAGAAGTCATTGGTGGTGTTCTCCATCGGACATTGTGTGGCTATGAATGCATTACGTTGCTTGTAGCCCTGAATGATATCACAGGTACAGAAATTATTGACCTTACATTCTATATGTGTGTGGGTGTTGCATGGGCTTGTGTGTGTGTACATTTGTGTGTTCTACTGCACAAACAAAAACAAACTCTCACATCCACAAATGAGGCGTTGATGTAGTCTGAACCAGGTAGGGGAGTGGCTTTCATCTGCACCCGACTGATGTTGTCTGTGTGAAGAACAAGTAATGTATGTACTTGTTGGTACCACTACACTTACATGGGACACATGAGTTGTCACGGTTCTTAGAGACATTGTGTTGAGAGAGAGCATCAGAACAGTCCCCCTCAGTCCACTTCCGACTAACTTGTTGCAACAACTACAGTGAATAAATAACCTACACATTGTTACATAAGGGACACATACATCAAACTGTTCCTTGAAGCCAGTCACTCCCTTTCCAGCTACAACACTGTTCAGTCTGTTGACCCTAGTGACCATGTCTTGTACGTTGAAGGCTGTCTCACCACATGTGATCAACTCCTCCAGTGCATCATGAATGAACGTGTATTGTGCCTGTGAAGTAGTGAACACATCAGTATATGCACACACATGCACACATACAAAGCTAAATGATTGGCTGCTGTATACACAGTCACTCCTACTCATTGAAAGTTACGAAACAGTGCACTGCTCAGGTGATAGGATTCAGTGCAAGCAGATCCTCCTGGGGCAGGACTACTACCCCACGGGAGGCTGTACCGTATCTCACAGGTGAAGGTGTAAGCATCCAAAGTCTTACCTAACCTCAACAGTTATGTGAGACATGGACAGGTGACATTAGCTTCCCCAGTTAATACCAGGTACCCAATTAAACAGCTGAGTGGACAGCAGCAATGTGAGTATTGTTTTGCTCAAGGGAACAACAACAACAACAACAACAACAACAACAACAACAACAACACCGAGCATTGAACCTGGTAACCAGGCTGGTACACACATATAGTTACAATACCTGTGTCTGAACCATGAAGACTCGTTTCATACGCATGTTATGCACAAACTCATACACGTTAACATCTTGTGTCACTGCCATACGCTGCAGCATAGTATCCAGTGTAATGTAAGTACCACTACGACCCACACCAGCACTAGAGAATAAATCACAAACACAATCATGTCTACACTGCTATTTGAGCATACTGTACACATCACAAACAATGAAGGATAAAAATTTGGTGGTAAAGTTGTGGTATTTCAAGGAAATTTGCCAAACTTTATTTAATTTCACCAGTGGCTTAAGAATACAATGTTTTTCAATCATGCATATAATCTATCAATCATGTGAGTTTTGTGTGTTCCAAGAAACATTTAACACTACACACATCACTTCACACACATTTCTATTCAGCCACAATATAGAAGTTGTTTTTCTGTTACAAATGAATACATGTATGGATGTATACAGTATATGTGACCCACTGAGCGAAAACCGGCTGTTTTCGCAAAATTCTATTTTGCTATAAAAACGTGTTGAATTAAACCAGGTAAAAATACACGTGTCACATAAAAAATTTATGGACATTTTAATTGCTTTGGTATGCACTGAAACAAAGCTCAAATCAATTAAACCTATACACCACCAGATTCTCCTGTTCATTGGGAGTAAGAAAATCTTTGTTTCATGTTTGCACAGTGTATGGTACGTGAGTTATGGGCACTTATTTATGATGTGGTAAAAATAAAGTTTTCCGCTGTCATTTGATTGTTGAAGTGGCCTTCTTCTTTGTCCACACGGAGAAGTACACAGAAAACACTATACCTTGATCGATGTGCCAGTTCATGGTGAACAGATTAATGCAAACCCGTCTTTGTAGCTTGTGTCAGTAGTGAGTTATGATTGATTAAATAGGTGCCTGTATTTTATTTGCCGTAGTGTTGCTGTATAAATCGAGTTTATTCCTGTTCCAACTGTCTAGCGCTATAACTCCAAGACTACTCATCACAAAAGGCTGAAACTTTGGCTCTCCACTCCTTTGTTACTATAGATAACGGGAAGCAATATAATGGAATTCGAGGAATGTGCAAAAATAGCCGGTTTTTTCTCAGCGGGTCACATATAACACTACCACATACAGAGAGTACACACTCAAGCTATACACAGCATCTCCTTTTATAATCTTCTTTATTGTTGTCCTAAAAGTCTTTTATTTATGCCATGCAAGAAGGTTCCCAGAGGATGGATAGGTATATGGGGGTAGTGGTGTGTGATATAGGATATTTTCCTATCACGATTATAGCACACAACATATCACGATACAATATATATCATGATATACAACTCATCACTCAGCTTGTGTATTTACACTGATGACACTTGTAGCAGTGATGTACTAGAAGTACAATACAACATGGTACATGACTAGCATACAAAATTGCAAGTTCTTTTATCAAAACAAAAGTACAGTGTACAATGATATCGTGGGGTACATTTTCTCTAATTATAGCTAAAATCTATACCTAGGCTTATATCACGAATTAAGATTCTATATCATATCACGATATAAAAAAAAATTATCATGATATTTTGATATTTTGATATATATATCACATATCGCACATCACTACTAGGGGGAATAGCAGTAAGGAGTGGTCCAGAGCAAACAGCAGTAAAGTAAATGCTGTAAACAGTTTGTTATTTGTTGGCTTGCAATGCCAATGCCATGGAACCCAGGGGTGCCCCTATGACGAAGTCAGCACATGCACATGCATGCACACGTGCACTTTACACCACACACACACACACCCTCACGAGCATACACGTGCACCCACGTGTACACATGCATGCAGGTATACATGCACACTACATGTATAGACACACGCGCATCTGCAAACACACTACACTACACTACATACACACGTCAGACTAACCTACAATGCACCACCATAGGGGGACCATTAGATGAGTAATTCTTACGGACTTTCTTGATGAAGGAGATCAAAGCGGTAGCAAACTGTGGCACACCATGATCAGGCCAACTGGTGAAGAAGAAATGCTTCACTTCTAAAGGAACGTCGGATGACTGCTGAGGCTACAATAGCACAATGACGTATGAGTATAAACTAAATCAGTGTGCCTGTGTGTACTACATTGTGTATATAGTTCTGCATGTTAGTATACAATAGTACAGTTTGAAACTGGACATAATAAATCACTGGATAAATTAATGTTGACAAGAATTCTGCTACTCTAGTTTACTGTACATATTACACAGCTTAGACACAACACATCAACTACACACATTGTAAAGTGTTTATTCTTACGTACATCAGTGACTTCAAACACACGCATGTCAAAGTCAGCAAAGTATTGCAGGTAAGTCATCCTGACATGTAGTGAAGGCTTCAGCACTAATGTCTCATTGACCTTCTCTGGCCAGTAGATGGCACATTTTGGTGTACCAGCCTCAACTGGTTTAGTGAGCATCACTATTGTCTGTAGTTTGTGGTCCCATATCATCTGCCAAAAGTCCTTAACTGTCTCAGGTAAGGGACCTGGATAATGATAGCAGTATGTCAGATATACATCATTATTGGGGACCAAAATTATATGGCCTCAATAAGAGGTACATCTTGAGGGTCTATTTGACATGGCCTCTATAACAAGGTGGTCTTTAAAGAGGTAGAATTTTCAAACTAAGGAGCATGTACACCATCTAGAATTTACAGGAAAAACCATTTCACTTTAGTTGTATGGTGTTCTTTATTTGGAGTTGAAACACTAGCACATTGTACTGGCCAATACAAATATATGTCACTATGACAACCATTCAAATTAAATTCTCACCTTGAGCAGCGATGTAAGCATTAGGCTTCTGAAATCCCTACATGTGTGTGAAATAATATAACACACTTTTCTAATGACCTTCTGTAATTACAATATCTCACACTACACTTGACAGCAACACAGTAATACCAGTTGAAGTGAAGAACAAAGAAAAACATGTTATATATTATCTAAACTAAAACAGCCAAGCTGTAAAAAGAGTGCGGCCCCCCAAAAGGCCAGGATGAAAAAAGATGTGAAATCCAAGGTGGCGGCCAAGAAATAGCTGTGATGGTAGGTTAATGGTAAAAAATTTTTTACGACAATTGAGGTGAATTTGCATTGCCTCCTCCACTAGGATTCGGCACCAAATTCACCAGAATTGTCATAATTAAAATTTTTGCCATTAACCTACCATCACAGCCATTTCTTGGCCGCCACCTTGGATTTCACATCTTTTTTCATCCTGGCCTTTTTGGAGGCCGCACTCTTTTTTTTTACAGCTTGGCTGTTTTGGTTTAGATATCACTTCCTTTTGTATAGCAAGTCACAAAGCCAGCCATGAACTGGCTTTGGTGCTTCCTTCTAACTTGTTTTTTTTCTTCTTTTCTGCAGGAATTGTGGAACAAAGGAAGAATTGTTGTGTACAGCTTTTTGTCTGATTAAAAATATTTGTATATTTAACAATAAAAGATAATCATACTGTAGGTAATAAGGTGACTTCTTATACATAACTGAACTGTAGCTGAACTCTTTTCAGAGTGACTTGTTTCTAGCTGAACTCTCTACATGGTGATTTGTTTCCAACACATATTTCTACAGGGTGATCTGTTTGTAGCTGATCCCTATAGGGTAACTTGTATCTAGCTGATATTTTTGTTTGTAGCTGATCTCTCTACAGGGTGATTTGTTTGTAGGTGAACTCTCTACATGATGGTTTCTTTGTAGCTGAACTCTCTACAAGGTAACTTCTTCTAGCTGATCTCTCTACAGGGTGACTTGTTTGTAGCTGAACTTTCTACAAGGTAACTTCTTCTAGCTGATCTTTCTACAGGGTGATTTGTTTGTAGCTGAACTCTCTACATGATGGTTTCTTTGTAGCTGCATTCTCTACAAGGTATCTTCTTCTAGCTGATCTCTCTATAGGGTGACTTGTTTGTAGTCGAACTTTCTACATGATGGCTTCTTTGTAGCCGAGCTCTCTACAAGGTAACTTCTTCTAGCTGATCTTTCTACAGGGTGATTTGTTTGTAGCTGAACTCTCTACATGATGGTTTCTTTGTAGCTGCATTCTCTACAAGGTATCTTCTTCTAGCTGATCTCTCTATAGGGTGACTTGTTTGTAGTCGAACTTTCTACATGATGGCTTCTTTGTAGCCGAGCTCTCTACAAGGTAACTTCTTCTAGCTGATCTTTCTACAGGGCAATTTATTTGTAGCTGAATTCTCTACAGGGTGGTTTGTTTGCAGCTGAACTCTCTACATGGTGGTTTCTTATAGCTGAACTATCTACACAGTGATCTTTTCGTATCTGAACTCTCTACAGGGTGATTTGTTTGTAGCTGAACTCTGCAAGATGATTTGTTTCTAGCTGATCTCTCTATAGGGCAACTTGCTTGTAGCTGAACTCTCTACAGGATGGTTTTTTTGCAGCTGATCTCTCTACAGGATGACTTGATTATAGCTGAACTCTCTACAAGGTGATTTGTTTGCAGCTGAACTCTCTACAGGGTGGTTTTTTGTAGCTGAACTCTCTACAAGGTGACTTCTTCTAGCTGATCTCTCTACAGGGGGGGCGATTTGTTTGTAGCTGAATTCTCTACAGGGTGATTTGTTTGCAGCTGAACTTTCTACATGATGGTTTCTTTGTAGCCGAACTCTATGCAGGGTGATGTGGTTGTAGCTGAACTCTCTACAGGGTGATTTATTTGTAGCTGAACTCTCTACAGGATGGTTTCTTTGTAGCTGAACTCTCTGCAAGGTGATTTCTTCTAGCTGATCTCTCTACAATGTAACTTCTTGTAGCTGATCTCTCTACTGGGTGAATTGTGTCTAGTTGTACAGTCTACAAGGTGATTTGTTTGTAGCTGAATACTCTACAGGGTGATTTTTTGTAGCCAAACTCTCTGCAGGGTGATTTGTTTGTAGCTGAACTCTCTACAGGATGGTTTCTTTGTAGCTGAACTCTCTACAGGGTGATTTTTTTCTAGCTGAACTCTCTCTAGGGTGATCTCTTCACAGCTGAACCCTCTACAAGGTGGCTTCTTCTATCTGATCTCTCTACAGTGTGATTTGTTTGTAGCTGAACTCTCTACAAGGTGACATTTTCTAGCTGAGCTATCTCTTGTTTCTAGCTGATCTTTCTACAGAGTAACTTGTTAGTAAAGCTGAAGTCTTTACATGGTGGATTTTGGTTGTTAAACTCTCTGCATGAAGACTTATTTGTAGCAGAACTTCTACAGAGTGAATTGCTTGTAGCTGAACTCTCTACGGGTGCATGACTTTTTATATAGCTGAATTCTCTTCAGTGTGACTTGTAATGTTCTGAATCACTACAGCAATATATTTGTAGCTGAACTCTCTATAGGGTGACTTCACTGACTTGCTTCTTGCTGAACTGTCTATAAGATTAACTGTTTGCAGCTGAAATCCCTACAGAAAAACTTGTAATGTACACCCTGTAATAGCATTCTTTAATGGAGTAAATAAATTAGCTGAATGCTCTATTAGGGTGACTGTTCTATTAGAGTATCTCGATCTCGCATTTGCTACACAGAGTTGGCTTTCGAATCATAACTCAGTGGTTTGTAATCCGATTCTTCTGTACTACTGCAAGGACTTTCTATGAAGATTATTCCAGCTATACACCGATTTTCAGCTCATTGCTCTAAGCGGTTTGCCTAGTAGGCGTAAAAACTAATACTTTTTTATTCATAAAAATCGATCGCGTAATTGTGACACAGGTTGGGTTTTGTGTCATGTCTCCATGGCCTTTATCTCGATTCCTTTCAAACCACCAAAAGGCACTCCTACGATGGTTACTCCATCTACATAGCAATTTTCAACTCATTCCATGAAGCGGTTTACCCTGTAGGTGTGACAACAAATCGATCTTGGTTTACGCCAATAATCAGTCATAACTCCTGAACCATTCATCGGATTTGCACCAAATTTGATGCTAGGATTCACCTTTGGACTTTCTTTCTGTGTGCCAAATTTCAAGGCAATCGGAGCACAAGTTTGCGTTTCATAACAATTTTTGCAAGTGTGCGAAAACAAGAAGAAAAAAATGAAGAAAAATTGAAACTTTGGCAGCTCGTATCTCGGAAATGGCTGGAGCGATTTCCTTCAAATTTGGTATGTATACTTCCCTGGCTAGCGGGCAATTCTGTAGCAAATTTGGTTCCAATCGGATAAGGGATCACTGAGATACAAAGGTGTGAAAAAGACCGTTTTCTTTCTTCCTGTCATATTATATACCCACGGTGTGGCGCGCTGGCTTCTTGGGCCGCACGACACACTATCGTGTGTCTTGATATTCTAAAAGCAGCTTTTTATGAACAGTTGATATTTTGCATGCTCAGAAGGTTGCACAAAAACTTGCTCTCTAACATACGTAAGTTTGATTGTTCAAGCACACAAACTCACACACAAATATGCAGTCTATATATACAAGCACATATTTATGGTAATAAAACAAATAATGAAAACCAATTTGCCTTATATTATAAAACCACCATGCTTTACTATTGCCTAATTTGGTAATGTATGCACTTCACACCCTCACAGGAAATGACCAGACCACACAAACACAAACTCATATCTACATAATAAACTGGTGTTTGTGCCTCTGTTTGACTGAGTAGGGTAGGCTTTAGCATAGTTAGCATTGTGTATATGAGTTAGTGTAATTTACTGTCAGTACTGAGCCTTTTGTGACAGATGTTCATACATGATCCAAACACTACTGCAAACATCTAAATACACACACACATACTTACATCAATATATGATGCGTTGATATAATCGGTGTCTTTGCCTTTACCAGAGATCTGTAGCAATTTCACCCTTGCATAGTCATCTGTAAATATTAGCCCATAATGTAACAACAAGCACTTTCATAACAGATGTTACATGTTAGTTACAGAACATAGCCTGGGGATTCAGAGAACAGTGTTAGTCACACAGGAGATCATGTGATCTCACTACCACACCATATTAGGTAGTGAGGTCATGCGATGTCAGCAAGGACAACACCAGTACGATCAATAACATGATGAGGTGTATGTGGTATGGACCAGTGAACATCTGTAGTACCACTTTAACATGTCACTTATGCTATATGGGATAACCTACCCTGTATCTGGACATAATCTTTTGCATACTGTAGGGTATGTGTAACACTGGGATGTTTGTACTAATGTGTGTAATTGGGATATTGTGTACAGATGTAGTGTGTGTACGTGTGTACGTGCATGCATGAGAGGCAGCATAGCCAAGTAAAGCACTTACCTGGTAATCAACAGGTTCCAGCAGGTTTGATGTTTGAATATACCCAGTCTACCCTGAGCAAGAAACATTGCTCCAGTCTATCAAGCTGTTAATTGGGGACCTGGTGTCAACTGGGGAAGCAGCCCACCCACCTGTGACATCAATGGGTACCTGCTAAACCATGGACACTGAATAACCAATTTGAATTAAGACCATCCCCTGAGGGCAGATAGGCCATGGGCAATAGTGGGGGCTAGAGTCTGCTGTCAAGTAGCTTTGTCTTGTGCTAAGTGTATTCATAGGGTATTCTCTCTTTATACAAAGTTAAAAACACAAACCAGCACTACCCAGTGAACCAGTACTGGGATACTCTCAGGTGCTACGAGTCAGTGCACTCCTGCTAGTAATCTGCAGAAGGCTGGTGTGGGAATTCAAAGTCACCCACTATGCAAGACATGAACAGTCAGTGTTGTTAATACCAGAGGGAGGGGAAGGAAGGGCTGGGGAGGTAGTCCGTCAGATGATCCTAAGCAGTGTATTTAATGTGAGGGTTTGTTTTTTGCAATCGTACATGCCACACTTCTAATTCTCACAATAGACCATATTTACTTGGTTAACTGCCACACCTTCGCGCTTGAGTGGTGTCACGATCAATTTTGAAAATAAGGGCTACCTTCAACATCATTTTCAAACATTAAGTGGTCAAATTTGAATAGTTACCACAACTATTTTATGGACTAATGTAATAAATGCCACAGCATTTATATGGTATACACACACAGCCGCTTTGAAATCCAATATACCTTTTACTTGTGAAGTAAACTAAAGTGTCATAGAAAAGCACCTAATATGTTGTACTAAGCCAATTCTTGATGATAGTACAAAGGTTTGTTGGTTGGTAAGTTTGTATTTCGTTACAACAGAAAATGGGTCATTTCAAAGGGACAATTTTTCACAAAAACGTGGTGCTTTATCTCACAAGAATATATTCAAAGGGCAAAACTTAAAAAAAAAAATTATACTGTAGAGTATTGGGTGAAAGTTCACTAGGTAAGAACCACACATAACATGACAGCTATAAAAAGTGATTGTTCAATTAGAGTATTAAATGTACAGCCTGTATATGTGTGTTCTATTAGAGTATTTAATTGCATAATTGAAGTCCACCAGCCATAGCAGCAGAGCAGCAGCAACATTGATGTCAGTTAGTTCACAACCTAAACTGCTGGTCTATATTCACGTATGATAGGATGACTGTGTATCCTGAACTTAAAGTGCTAAGGTGAAAGGCTCCATATAAATTATAAACAGCAGCAACAGTCTGAACAAATACTGTAAAAAGTAGGACAAAGCTGTAGGTATGGTCTAAACCAAACAAACAGAGAAGCACACCACATTGTACTGTATATCATGGACTCTTTGACAATGTCCTGGTTATAAGGAAACTTTAGGATCATTACCAGGTGTCCAGATTGCATACATGGGTGTAAAGTGTTCACATTAACAGGTAATACACTCACAAGGATTGATATTAAGGTATCTATTCTTAGCCACATTAGCTGACATCATGGCAACTTCACAGGTGAACTTTGGTTCGTCACTGATGGTCTAGAGGGGTACATGATGGGTACAGTTCACTGGTATGAGATATTGTTAACTTACTCCATATTCTGTCTCAAAGCCCAAGTCACGATCTTTGTGCATTTCTTGTACGTAAGCAGGAAACTTGCTCACTGCAATCGGCTCCATTCTCTGCTTCACTACATGGTAAAATGTTATAGAGATGCACACAAAGACTCCAAAAAGAGGATGTACACACACACACACAGTCGCATGCACACACGTACGCACACATAGATACAGTACACACAACACACACACACACACACACACACACACACACACAGATACAGTACACACAACACACATAAACACAAACACTAATAATACAACTGATACTAACTATTGTCATCCAATGGTGTCATAGGTATATCAGCAGGAGAGGCTGGTACTGTACTTCCATTCTTTTTTGACAACAATGAGTTCTTACTGGATAATGAGCTGTTGTCATTTCGTGCAGAACTGTTTTGCCTCGATGCCACCTGAGCGCTATCACTCCTACGATACCTATAGAGTAGCAATGTAATTCATATATAATACAAAACTCAAGCTACTGACAAAGGCTAGTGTAACATGAAGCAGTGAGATGAAAATCCCAAGGCATACCAGATGAAAATAGCTATTTTATATACTCAATCTTAAAATCTACATTATACAAAATGCTTAGTCATTGGACAGCATGCATTATCTGATGATGATTAAAGGTGGGTGATCCAGGACCTGACAAGGAGGTCACACAGAGGAAATTTCATACAAGATATAGGAGAAAGGGATTGTGGGAAATATTACATACAGGCAGTGACTGCTCTATTGGATTATTTGACTGTTCTTTTTATCTTACAAGCAAAAACCTCTGGTTGGGTACAGAGAATTCTTTGGTAGGGCCTGGGCCCAGCAAGGCCTTCCTGTAAAGCTAGGTTTAGTTTTGGTTTTGTAGTGTTAACATTCAAACTACACTAGAACATACACAATTATTGTTATGACAGTATTTCACAACTCCTAGAACTGGTCATGCATTTGTACAGTATGTGGATACGACTTAGACATCTATTTTCTGGTGCGCAATAAAAGGAATTCTCAGACATTAGGTTTTGCAGTATTCATACACAACATCTAGCTCACTCCACCTTTATGGAGTTATCAAGTCTTCCTAACAAATTACACTACATGCAATTATATATCAAGGGTGGTGTTTTATCAATGTGTGCGTTGTGCACACTAATTGAAGATGGCTACTATTTAAGGCAACATATGTAGAGGGATGGGGGAGGATGGTACATGTGTAGCAACGCCTTTCCATGCATGTTTTTAGTAAAACTAAATTGCATAAACACACACATGCACACATGTATACGCGTGTAAACAGTTTTCTTCTTGTGTGGGGCATGCATATGGGATGGAGTAGGGAAAAACTCCATCCCATATGCATGCCCCACACAAGAAGAAAACTGTTTGGCTTGCAAGACTATTAACATGAGGGGAAGGGTGTATTTAATCACATGTCTATTGTTGACAAAACACTCTAATTGAATAAGTCAGTTTGGACATTTGGACAATTGATGTTTCAGTTAATTGCTCTCTAACCATCACATACAATTTACACACACACAAACACATCACCACAAGGTCACAAACCTCAATGCTAACAGTATTAGTACTAACAGTATTACTACTAGTATCAGTAGACCAGCTACTACTCCTCCAATGATGGGACCAGCTGAAGATGATGACGACGAGCCTGTGTTTATCACTGTCACTATGACAACAAGAACAGAACAGGATAATAACATGTCACTAAACATCACTCCACTGGAGAAGGATGTTTATGACTCCCTGTATTCACAGGCCTTAGCCCTTCTCACATTTAACAGCACAAGTGCTGAAGGTCTGTAGGACACCTGGTCCTACAGCCTGTATAAAGTTGTTACAGAAAGTGTGTTTGAAAAGGTGGAGAAAGTCCCAGCACATGTCCCAGCATTTAATAAAAAAATAAAGGATATTGCTTTTAGATGATAAATTAAAATGAGGCACCTACTAGCTACATACCGATGTGTAGTTTGTGATATTTCATGTACACATTGTATGTGTAATGGATACGTACAAGACATTTAAAGTCTTCCTATAGAAATACTATTGAATTTTTGATATTAAGGACAGACAAATATTTACAGAAGATATCCTATTACATGTCTCATATACTAAGTATACTATTAGGGTATTATTGATATATCCCCCAATAGTTACTCCCTACCGTCAGTGTACAAACAATAATTATAGTATTGTACATGTAAGGTTTGTCTAATGTGTCGTGTGCATACAAGAAAATTTCCCTCTTATTGAGTTACTACATGCAACATATTATTTTATTGAAACTGTCAATGAAGCCGTAAACACATCAATGAAGCTGTAGACCACCACTGCAATTGTTGTTACACAATGAAAGATGGTACAGGTACTACTGTACATATAGGACACTATGTTGTATGGAAAATAAAGCAAAAGATCCAGGATCCAGCGGTTCAAACATCCAACTTACAGGTAGCTCAAATCTTAAGCGCCTTTAAACTAACTTTGTACTTGGCCTCCAGCATTATGCATGTAGAGTAGTGAAGTCATTTGTACAGGTGTGTTTCTGATCTTCAGTTCACACATGTACACTGATGTATGTAATTTACCTTGAGGGTCTAAATATATTTGTGACCATCTCAGCAAAAAACCCATCTAGTTGGCACAAGCATGGGGCTATAGAAGTGAAACAAAGATACCCAAACTCTCCTTGAGCAGGTGATTAGGATGGTGGAAAGGCCAAATGGGTTATGAGACTTGTAATGGATCGATTAAAAGTTGCATATTTCACTTTCTTTGAAGCATGTATAATTGACATGTGCATTTACTTATGATGCAGTAGATGTACACAAAAAAAGCTGCCATTTAAATTGCCTTCATACTTGTATATGTACAAGTGAATATAGGGCTAAAAATATACCTTGATTGATTTAACAATTCATGGTGAGCATTTTAACCCTTAAACCTGCATAATCCAGAAAACCGGATTTGGCAAAAATGAATTAAAAATGCACAATACTTGGCAATTTACATAGGTAGTTACAAAAAGGGATATCTCATGAAGCGTTTGTCTGATTGCTTAGAAACACAGACTTTAATAATTGGCAAAGAGTAAGCTATCTAACTGTGTATAAACTTTCAACATACAACAAAAAAAACTCACCCACTATGACGTACTGAATCATTTGTGTCCTTTGGTCTTTGTATTATCATTGTACTCGTCCGACAATGACCTAATCATGTGATGTCTATATATAAACTGAATCGCCATCACGTGAGGACCAACGTGACACCAATAACAAGTCAATACGATGAAGTATGGCTGAATTATGGCCATTTGTACATCGCGATTATGAAGAAGGAAGACGGAGGGATTGTTATTTTGCTCTTTCAAAGTGAAGCCGAAAGCTCTGGGTTGAATGAATGCAACGAAGTATGGGACCATTTAAACCAAATTTAACGGTAAGTAAGATGGTGTTTGTTGTTTTTAGATAGCTTAAACAGTTTCTGTGCTATGGAGTTTAGTGTTACAAGTGAAGCATGCGATCCAATTTACTGGATTATGCATTTTCAGTGCTTGCATTTTATAAAATAGCTGCGGGTTTAAGGTTTTCTTTACTATAGTCACTGTACGAATTGATTTCTTTTTCTTCCCACTAAACTACTCACCACAATAGACTGAAACTTGGTAACCTTTTCTTTCAACACACTGAGACCATAAAAAGAAATTTGCAATTCTTGCAAACTAGATGAGTTTTTTCATGAGACAGTCACATTTTGTATGCATTTTGAAAAATCATATGCTCAGATCATGAGAAATCCATACACAATTCATAGAATCACATCACGCACTATATACAGCGTTGTAATCGGAGGAGGCCAGCTAACTATCACTTGTTAACATGTGACTCAATTGTGCTGTACCTTACAAACAAGCATGATGAGATACATTGTGTTACATTGTCAAATAGATTGTTTGCTACCATTTATGAAGACTTTGTGGTGTAACATTCAGAAATGTGCAACTAGTTGACCTATTATGGAAATGGTCTTATTGGAGCCTGAGAATTTAAGGGACTGGTTTTGGTGGAGTGCACAGCAATCAGAATAAAACGTTTAGTCAGGATACTTTAATAACATTAATTTTACAAACTCTTTAGGGAAGTTTTTCTACCCCCTGCTGGCATACTATCCATGTGCCATAATTATGACAAGAAAGAGAAACCATCCCCAAACTATGGCTAATAATGTGTTAATATTGTACTCTGTAAGAGAGTGCTGGTACAGTGTGCTATATTTCTATACTTGACTGTGTTATGGATGAGTGAGATGACTCGTACTACTGTAATAATCCTACATATGGGTAGTCAGAAAACTGAAATGGTTTTAGTCCTTAACATGAACGCTTCAAAGACAACCAGAAAGTATACAATATAACACTTAAAGTATTATTTATTTGGTTGTACCAGAAATCAAGTGTCAAGATTAAAGCAGCACTTAGTTTTGTCTTAGTCTCTTGACCTCCACACAATATCAAACAACTCACCATTTACTATTATAACACCAGTGCTAGGATTGTTAAACCCATCTACTATAACATCACACTCATATGTTCCATTGTCAGTTGCACGAAGTTGTTGAAATATCACTGTCTTTGTGACCACCGAGCGATTATAAGAATCAATTACATAGACTTGTGATGTGTTGGTTAATGTGATGATGTCCTTGGTCCAGTCAATTCTCACCAGAAATGGATCTACTCCAGTTGGAACTGTCACCCAACAACTAATACTGTGACCAGATCCTGTATCAGGATGTTCTACTGGCTGGTCTAAAGTAATCACCAGTGGTGGAACTAGAAGAACAGAAATGTTTTTATTACTATAGTATCACACCTGTTTATCAGCACAAAATCAGACATAAACAAGAAGTGTGAAGAATTTCTCAAACTTTATCACAACAATCAGGCAACTTTTCAGTGATTCAATATTTGCGGGTCTAAAGTGTACTTTATGAAATTTAAAGTACACTTTTCCCTTTGATCTCGCCCACACAAAGTTCTATAAGTATATGTTAAAGCATGGCCACGAGTGCTATATGAAAAATAAAGCACGAGGCGTGCAGCCGAGATGCTAATAAAGCACGAGGCGAAAATTAATGTTATTTGTGTGCATTCAGCACTAGTCGTGTAGCTCCACTATACACTAGGACTCGTAATTAGCACGCGTTGCACGAACTATTAGCAGCCTGAATGCACACAAACTAGTTTAACAAAGTAAGTCACGCGTATTTCACCATAGTTTGGCATGATAAACGTTCATCGTGTATTTTGGCAGGATTGGGTCGTAACCCACAATCAATTCTATTGTGACACATGGTGAAATATTTCCGTGATATCTCCAGGACTTGTCCGTTTACATTAACAAACGTAACAGCAACGTTACTTTCTCCCACCCATCATCGAAGCATTGGCATGCCTATAAAAGCAATCCAGTGGTAGAATTCGTATTGGCTGGGGTGATTTATCACTCAGCATGGCGAGGCTATCAGACTTTATCGGCTTGGGCGATTAGTCATACTGGCGTGAGCCCCGCAGGCTATTAGCCTGCGCTAAGGCACGTGGGCAACTGTGCTTTATTACCCACAGAGAGTGCTTTATTGAACAAATAAAGCACTCTCTGTGGTCGATGAAGCAGTTGGCCGGCTGAGAGTATACTTTATGAAATTTAAAGTACACTTTCCCTTTGATCTTGCCCACACAAAGTTCTATTATGCTAAGATAATGCACTATAGTAACAGCAATTTTAAAGTGCACTATGGAGATCACATTTCTCCGTGGTGGTGACAATAACATGATTGTGTGCCACCTCTCTTAGATGGCATCATGCATATTAAATATTTCAAAATTATTGCTCAAAATGTGCCACTCGTAGTTTTGAGCTTCCTTGCTCTTCAAAATCACCAGACAAACAGCCTCAGTTTTCCTTCAAAACAGCTTGGTGGTATTGGTTAAGCAAACCTAAAAATGCCTCCAGAGAGTTCCAACAAGTTATTTTTAAAAATTCTATTTAACTGAATTTTCTATAAACTGACTAACTGACCCCTTCAGCCAAGCATAACTCAACAATGCAGGGCTTGATTTTTTCACTGTTTGACGTCACTCCATCCCAAGACGTGCCTTTTCACCAACCACAGTATATACAATACAGACTTACCTTTGTCCTCCTTTGTGTCCTAGTTCTTTTCGTTGATGATGCAAGGTTTCAATTTGCGGTAGCACAATATGACTTTCCTATGGCTGTGGTGGTAGCTACTAGCTATTAAGCTTATCACCCGTACTCTCCGTAATAACTTCAAAGACACTTCTTGTACTGTTCTTCATTTGTATCACTGTGCAATGGACAGAACATGATGTGTAATGGCCACTGCACTTTTCAGGTAATTGATTGCCTGGTGCCATTTGAAGTGGTATGCACGGGCTCATTAGTCAAAACTATGTTATAAAAAAGAAAACAAGCAAGTAGAAGGAAAATCTTTTTCTTCTACTTGCTATAATAAGGGACCTTCACCTGGTGATGATATTACAAGTACAGTTATTAAATCTTTTAGTAACTTAAGGTGGCAAATTGAGCTCTGAGAAATAAACCTGTTGGTCTCAGTGATTGGTATACGTGCTCTGTGTGCATTGTGGGTAGTGATTTTTTTGTTGTTTCTTTGACACCTGTATATGTACTGTACTCACCAGTCACATCCAGTGCAACACTATCAGTAGCTCTTACTACTGAATTGGCATTGATCATTACTGTACATTCATACTCTATACCACGATCAGTTGTGCTCAATTGTGAGATGGTGTAAGTGTCTTTGTAAATCGCCATGTTTCCAACTGTGGAGCTAACACTGACTCCCTCCATCCTCTCAACTTCATTACTATTCCTGCTCCATATAATATCCACTCTACTGGTGATACCTCTCATAGCAGTTACACTACACTCCAGTGTTAGTGACTGACCAACTGTCTGATTGTTGGGGGTAGTGACAGTCACTTCAGGTTCAGGTACTGTAGTATTAAGTGTAAACAAATACATGTATACTATTAGAAGATGTTATGACTCACTAGTAAGTGTCTCCAGTACAACTGAATCTGATCTACTAGTTTCCAGTATCGTCACATTACACATGTATGTACCCTCATCTTCCTCCATCAGGTAGGTAAACTGGATACTGCTAGTGTAAGTGTTACCACTAGAAGTGGTTGGGTTGATGATCACTCTACTATCACTTGTAATGTCTCCTCGAGGTCCCATCCAACTGATCATTACTGAACTGGACTCCATTCCACTAACTGTACTCACTGTACACTGGATCATTTGGGGACTACCCACCATAGCATCTTGTATGGGACCAGATGGTGATATGGTGACTGTAGGAGTAGGAACTGTTAAGGAGGAAATACTAATTGCACAATTACAACTATAGTAAACCAAACTCACCCATCACATCCAGTGTAATATTACCAGTAGCCATTACTGGTGGACTGGTGTTGATCACCACCTCACACTGGTACTCTCTACCATCATCATCTGTACCAACTTCCATGATGGTGTAAGTGTCTGTGTACACTACTGAACTGCCTGACATCATCGGTGTTATATTATCAGCAGTGTCAAGGGGTGTAATACTATTACTACTCCATATAATATTAACTGCATTGCTGATGGCACTATCAAAGGTCACACTACACTCCAGTGTTAGTGGTTGACCAACTGTCTGGTTGTTGGGAGCAGTGACAACAGGGGTGGGTGCTATAGAATAGAACAAACACCAGTACATACAAACTGAGTGCTTACTTGGAACTATAGCATAACACTATGCTTACATGTTAATAGACAATACCAGCACTGAAGTAAATAACTGAGAGAATAAGGCTAAAGCTATGTAACAGTTACAGGAAGTTGCATCACTTATATATAGACTGCATTAAATATCTAATGCATGCATTCTCTTCAAAATTGTTAAACCAAGCCATTCCTTCTTTATTTCTTGTTTTATTCCATACTTATATATTGCGCAGGCAATTCTATTCTTAGTAACCTATACATATAATTAGCTGTAACATTTAGACAGAATTCTAAAACACTGCTAAAATTTAAATTACAAATAATAGCTTAACCCTTACGAAAATTTAGCCCTGGTTCAGGCATGGAAATAGTCGTTTTCGTATGTTAGCAGTCCTGTAACCTGTTCTATTGTGTACAACAGGCCTGTGGTATGTTTTATACGGGCCTGTGTTATAAACTGGTAACAAGCCTGTGAAACATTCAAATCCTCTGCAAAGAGTGATTCATTTTGAGGTATGAATGTTTAGTCCTGTGCTGGGCCTGTACTAAGTTAGCTAAATGGTACAGGCCTACAAATACTTCTGCATTTGAATCCCACAACGAAAAGTTTATTTGTTAGTAAGATTACAAATACAAAATGAAACCTTTAATATAATGGGAAGATGGAGTGGCAAGTTAGTCAGTATGGTATAAAGTAATCTAGTTAGTAACTGAACAATACAGTAACCAGTAGCAACAGTGGTCACCATAGCAACAGAATACATGCTCCAGGCCTGTTGTATAAAACTATTTTGCAGGATACACTGGTACACACAACCGTGACAGCCTGTAAAGTAGGGATCTAGCAATAAAAGTAGTGAAACAAGAGATAAATGATGGTATTGCAGGATAGCACAGTGGGAAGTCCCTACTTTGGCATTGAACAAAATAAACGTCATAACTAATGTGCCAAAGTAGGGACATTCCCATTAAGTTATGCTGTAACACCATCATCATGTTTCACTACTTTTTTATTGCTAGATCCCTACTTCATTCTTAAATTAACAATTTTAATTTGTTCAGTTTTTTGTTGTAGCACACTTAGCTACAGTGTAACTTGTGACTGCTCTATTAGAATATCACACATAATTGTTGTATTAGAGTGACTGTTGTATTAGAGTATCGCGAGTCAGCCAAGTAACTAGACCAATAAGGGGTGAGGTCATCTTGTTTACTGTGAAGTAAATAGATTGTTAAGAGGTGTGCATGGTCTCTGTACTCTATTGCTATTAGTCCACCTAAATCTTTATTTGATGGGTGTGGTCACAAACCTATCGCAAACAGGATTCCAATCGCGAAGTTGCAATATCTAGCTAGTGTATCTCTTATAGTAGCACCTGGACTGAAGTGCTTCTGAATCCAGCTCTGAAATATTTCTGTGCCGTCTAAATATGCTAAGTGTTGATACGGAAAATTAACGCCTCAATACACAGTAGTTTCGTTGGATGAAGAAGAAGACGAGCAGCCTGATTGAAGATAAAAGAAAAGACAAGGCGCAGAGGGCCTACACTCGTCGGAACCCCAAAAGGCACATCCCACTGGTGAGTTCACTATTGTGGTGTAAAATGGCGGCCATGCACTACTTTGTTTGGCCTCTAAGGCTTGCGACTATGACCAGACAGTCAGGCAATGAGACTAAAATTCGAGTTTTGGTGATTATTTTAAAAATTCTATATCCGGCCAACTGTAAGTGTTTCGTTATATTTTACACTGTATTATATATTACATGGAACAAAATCCGTAAAGGTGTTTTTAGTCATGTAAGATGTCCCTAGGATGATTTTCAAAGGTGGAATTTTGAGTACCACACAAAATTTTCAAGCCGATCCCTACTTAAACGGTACTACTGCATCATATACCTGCCACAGTACTATTACCATCCTGCCAGACAGGCCTGCCCCAGGAATGGTACAACAGCATAACCTACAATACAGAACTGTGACAGGCCAGTGACATGACATCAACAGGCTTGCAGAAGGCTAGTAACAGGCAATAATTTTTATAAGATAAGCTACTGACATTATCAACTTCCAGTTGAAAAGATTGCAAGAATATTGGAATTAAATTAACACCAATACTTTGGTTGCAAAAGTAAATTTCTAGAAGCCATATGTTAACGAGAACCAGTGGTAAAAGTACAATATGTACACTTACAAGTAGAGCTGGGCGATATCACAATTTCCTACCAGCAATATATCACCACCTGAAACATCCCAATATTACTAAATATCACGATATCCATACTTAGGTGGTATAGCAAGAATATTGCACTTCCAACTAAGAGTTGCATTAATATGTGTAAATATGTAGAATTACACTAAATACAGAAAACTACTGAAATACGATATGACCATAATTAGGAGAGCCAACGAGAATCAGTGGTAAAAGCACAATATGTACACTTACAAGCAAGGAAGACTGAAATAAGCGGACCTCTTTGATGCAACAAATCTTGAGCAGGTTCATGATATTAAGCAAACAAAAAAAAATGTGGAGTGTTATATTAGACAGACTCTTCTATTGTACAGTACAATAATACTGTATAGTAGGACCACAAAGGTGTGGGCATGGCTCGTGAAAAAACATCACCCAAAAACCAGCCTCAGTTTTACCTGACGACAATAAAGCACTATTGGTTAGGCGAACATGCCTTCAAACTGATCCGAAACGCTTTCAACAAGTTGCTTCGAAATTAAAAAAAAAATTAAATGGAATTTTCTACTGACTGAGTAACTGATTGACTGATGCCTTCAGAGAAGTGTAACTCGATAACGGCTAAAGCTACGGGCTTGATTTTTTCACTGTCTGACATCGCTTCAGCCGGACACGTGCCTTTTGGCATACTGCAGTACGTACAATGCATTCTTCATGGGCTTACAAGTGTCCTCCTTTGTGTCCCATTCATCTTAACTAACAGCAAAGGGTGTTGATTTTGCGGTAACACATGATGGTTTCCCTTTGTAACAGAAATCATCCATATTTGTCATAGTAGCTTTTTTGATTGCAAAGGTGCTTTTCAAACAGTTCTTGATTCGTAATGCTGTGTAACGGGTTGAACATAGCTGACAACAAAGCATAACGGATACTTCACTTTTCAGACGATAATTGATATAACTGGGGCACGCAGTGCCATTTCTTTCTTTTGATGCAGTGTGTGTGGGTTCACCAGTCATAATAATTTTATTTCACAAATTTTTTTTGGAATTTTCAACTAGAGTAGGGATGATGCCCTGGGATTTTTTCTATATTCAGCATAGTTTTCAGCTACAGGTATCTGACTCCCTGCTTCACAGGCTTACTGTTAGCCTCTTTGCAGGTCCCTAGAGGGATAGTTGTCTAATAATAATCGACCATAGCACATCTCGATTCAGTAGAAAGTACTGAAACAAGCTGGAGTAGTGCACAATATTAAATCACAGTAAAACAACAAGAAGTGTTATATCCCTATTGTGCATTTCCATAATGGTATCTTGAGCACAGTAGGGATGTAACACTTCTTATTGTTTTACTGTGATTTAATATCATGCACTACTCCAGCTTGTTTCAGTACTTTTTATTGATGTGCTATGGTCCCTACTCTAGTTGAAAATTCCAAATTGTTTGTGTACTTTTTAGAGTGACCCTTAATTTAGGACCCAGAATTTATATGACCTGGCTTTAATATGGATATATATGGTACCCTATTTCGTTTCCAAGGTAACTAAATAATACTAGTGGATTTTATGGTAGTTTTGTAAGTGTATGCAGAAAAAAGCATGACATAAAAATGAACTGTGGACCTCATATACCTCAGGAATGCCTAGGACAAATTAGCTATATATTTGGACTACAAAAGAGGCAAACAATGTAAAAATCAGGTAGCATAAAACTATTATTAGTGTTCCTGTAAATAACACACTGGTATAGTGTGCCAGCTTCAGGAGCTTCGTGATACAATATTGTATCTATTCCACTACACTCAAGTACTTACCGACAACATCAACACTAATGATCTCACTATCACTTCCAATAGGATTAGTCACAGTACATGTGTATGTTCCACTATCACTTGTAGTAACATTAATAATGGTAACATTAATTTGGAACACTGCCTCACTATCAGTATGGCTCACTGCAGTAATACTAGGAGATGGTGTTACTGGCATACCATTCTTCGTCAGTGTGAATGAGTCTGGGGGAGAACCTTGTGAGGTACAGGACAATGTGACGTTATCACCAACAACAACTGTTACAGTGGATGATGATGGAGGGTCTATCATTGGAGCAGCTGTGTAGAGAGATGAAAGGTGGTTAACAATGAGGTGATGGGGTACATATCAAGTGACTCACTTCTTCCACCAAAGTACACACCCACTCTCATGGTCTGGTTCATCATTGAACTGTTCATCATGATACATGAGTAAACACCTTCTTCAGTAGTAGTGAATGTTCCACACAGATGTAAGTTGATTACCCCTGGATAGTTCCTACCATTTGCTCCACGTACTTCAAATACAGGACCACTACAGTTTATTCCAACAGATATTTGAATTCCATTAAAGTACCAACCACCCAGATCAACATTTCTATCACTACCAGAAGGTCCCAGTCCAGAAGCACAATGAAAAATTGCACCATTCGAAGCAAGTGTAAAAGGTTGAGTAATAAATGAGTAGTCAAGAGTTTGGTTGCCATCAACTAAATTTACACTAGGACCACCAGTGGATGCTTCAGTAACTGCAACACCTAGTAAGTATACAAGTGGTGCCAGTTACAATGACAAGCTAATACATTTTGTGTGTAAACCACAACTGGCCACACATCTGGTTTCTTGTCTGTGTGTTTGTCTGCACTCACATAAGCAAAAGGTTTCAAGCTAAAAGAAGCCTTCATTCTATGAGTGCTCACCTAAATACATGAAAGAGCCAACAAACACTCACCTCGTCTGTTTTATACACTGACGATCGATAGTTTCAACAGCGTGGGCTAATATTCCTCAGGACGTTATTCATTTTTCAACAAACAATGCCAGAAAATTTGTGATTGTGGGATCTAGGTTTTACCATTTTGAAGTAAGTTATTATATTAAGCGGAGTACTTATCAAACAGCACAATAGTACTGTTTAGTAGGGTTCTCCCCCTAAAGAGACGGACACCACCCAAAGTACTTCTGGTAAACCATTCTAGAAGATACATGATGGAGGGGCAGCTCTGGCCAAATTGGGTTGGGTGGGCCATCCATGGGGGTGATAGATGCACACTCAGCATGCACATGCTCCTGCTAGGGAGGTCTGGGGGCATGCTTCCTCAGGAAAATTTTAAAATTATCACCTAGGAAATGCCATCCAGAAGTATATTTAGCATAATTTTAGTGGGACATAGTTATCCTAAGATATCAATAACTACACTGAATTCATTAACAGCTGCATGTGAATGCATTCAATCTAAGCTTATTGGCCAGTTGCTAGATGAATAATGACCACAGTACTGTTACTGTATCAGTGGTGTGGCCTCAAGTACGCCACATAGACAAGAGGCACCCACAAATATTTTGATGCATGCTGTCGAGAATTGACGTCGGTATAATTGTACATAAGACTATTACGTAATTATAAACAGTCACATGCAGGTCGCGTGCAGTGATATGATTGGTTGTAACCATGTTGTAGAGTTCGTTGTTATGTATCTAAAAAGTGGTAGCTAAAGAAACGCTCTTAGCTTAGTTGTTTGGCTTACCGCTCCGTAATACTATCACACATTTCTGTGGTTCCTTGGCGGGGAATCGAACCCCGGTCTCCTGTGTGACAGACAGGGATACTCACCACTATACTGGTATAGACTGTTGTAGCACAGTATCTAAGTCCTCTAACCTATTTCATGCAGTACAGTGTTTTATACTGCTATAGTTTACAAGAAGTTTTCGAGTGAAGTTTTACTAAAAAGCACCAGACTTGCACAGGTAATTGTATAGCTTCTCATACTGGTTACTATGACTATCTAACAGATTACATTCTTTTGACCCAGCTAGCCATCTCCGTTTCATGAACATATGTAATTTTCGAACTCTGGATCGTTTCCGCCGTAGTTGGCGGGCCGCAGTTGTGCCTTTGTGGGACTTAGTTCCGGCTGATCTTTTATTGCAGGGCGATTGTGTGGGATGGAGGACAGTTTTGAAAGATATTCAGAGAACTATTATGATGTAATTGTATATTGTCACTGTGTGCTTGAATTAATAACGAGGTTTCTTAAACGTAAAAAAAAAATATATATATATATATATATATTAGCTACTAATCAAGTTGACTGTAGTTATGAAAATGTTGGGTGGGCCATGGCCTACTCGGCCCCCCCTCTTGAGCCGAACTTGTGATGAAAGTCACAATTACGGAATAACCTTAATGTATCTAACTTTAAATTTAACGTTAAAAACAAGAAAACAATCACAAACAACTGGATATCGAATTGTAAAGAAATTGTCAAAACCCGTATTTTAGTCTGCCTGCTTCACTGTATAACTGCTTGGTACAGGGAATTTAACACTTCTTGCAATTTTGTGTAAAATGCGTAGTGCAGTTGTGCATGTGTGTTTGTTATATTTAACTATTCTCGAAGTGAAATAACCTATGCCACTACTCCTATTTAAAAATTTGTTGCATGTACAGCAGTCTGAGGCATACTATGGGTATCCACCACTATTTTTGTACCAGATAAATCACTTATAAAAGCATGCAAGCATACACATTCACTCTACGCATTCTGTACAAGCAGTGTTAAATTCCCTGTAACTGCTTGAAAATACCATAATACCAAGAGGCATTTTTCAGTTGCAACAGATCAGTAATTGATAGAAGAGCTGCAACAACCTCAGCTAACTGAGAGATTTGCACATCCCACAAAGTCCTGTGCTTACCCAATTTTCATGCAAATTAGCCTACAAGCACAACAGGTTGACTGGCTTGCCTAAGATGTTAAATATATTTTAGTAGTGCTAAGAATCTTATGTACATGTAATGCCACCACTAGATCATGACCTACCCCCCCTGAGTTTCATGCATCAGGCAAGCAAGTAACTATCTTGCACATATGTGACCGGATCCACAAGAACCTCACATGTTAGCACATTATTCTAATTCCAATTTATTACATTGGCTTCAGCCAAAGGAATGGTCAACCAAAGTCTTAGCTCTAAAGGCCAAGAACTTCAAAAGCTACGGCACTACAAAGTTGTAACCTGCAGCCCTTGGGCATATATATATCAGGCAAATTATATAACAACAGAAACATTTGTACAGTGGCAATACAGAAAATAAACTACAGGCATTTGATTACACAGTCATAACTTACAAAGGCAGTCATGCAACTTATATCATCACATTCTCCATGAACAGGCAAATCCATTGCTGGGTAAGTTTTTTTCTTTCAGGTCCTTCCTGCAACCAGTGATGCACCGATTAATCGGTAAATAATTGGGAATCGGTTTATCGGCCAAAGTTTAGCAATATCGGTATCGGCAATTATTAGCAGATTATTTAGCTGATTAATTTTACTGACCCTGATGGTATTGTTTTCATAAACATAAGACAAAAATAAAGTTTAAAAATGGCAATTTTATAGAATACTTGTGAAATTTTAGTAAACATAAACATCGGATCGATTATTGGTATCGGCAATTATATGAATTTCAATATTGGCTAATTGGATAATCAGCAAATCTCTTATCGGTGCATCATTACCTGCAACCAAGGTAAAGGTGAAAATGTGAGGAAAATGTCAGTGAGCCGCTCGTCCAACACGAGGCTGACTAACACTCATATCTTTCATCTCCTTGGGAGTACTGACATTAAACAAAGATCTTCGAACTACTCTTGCTTTGAGGAACACGATACCATTAAGGTTTTTGCCATTAACACCTTCCTTCATAGCGAAACAAGAGTTTTAAAAGTTTACGGAATTTATTATGTTTCGTAAATATTTCAGCCATTGCGTTTTATGGCTTGCACTAACATGTGGGATTCTTGCAGATCTGATCATGTATATCATACAGTACGATAGTAACTGTATAGTAGAGACCACAAAGGAGTAGGCATGGCCCACGAAATAATATCACCCAAAAAACAGCCTCAATTTCCCCTGACGACAATGAGGCAGTATTGTTTATGTAAAACTAAGCCCAAAAAAGCTTTCAGATCAACCCGAAATGCTTTCCACAAGTTGCTACGGAATTTTAAAAATTTAACGGGATTTTCTAGTGACTGACTGAGTAACTGATGCCTTCAGACAAGCGTAACTCGATAACAGCTAAGGCTACGGGCTTGATTTTTTTTACTGTCCGACGTCATTTCGGCCCGACAGGTGCCTTTTGGCATACCGCAGTATGTACAATGCATCTTTCATGGACTTACCAGTGTCCTCCTTTGTGTCCCATTCATCTTTGCTGACAGCGAAAAATGTCGACTTGGCAATAGCACGTGATGGCTTCCCTTCGTAACGGAAATCATCTGTATTTGTCATAGTGACTATTTTGATTGCAGATCCAGAGGTACTTTTCAAACAGTTCTTGATTCATACTGCTGTGTAACGGGATGAACATAGCCGACAATGAAGCGTAATGGATACTTCACTTCTCACTTGAGACGATAATTGATATAACCGGGGCGCGCGGCACCATTTCTTTTGGTATGCGTGGATTGCAGAGGTACTTTTCGAACAGTTCTTGATTCGAAATGCTGCGTAACGGGCTGACAACGAAGCGTAATGGATACTTCACTTTTCAGACGATAATTGGGGCGCGCAGTGCCATTTCAGATGCAGTATACGTGGGTTCACTATGGTTCACTAGTCATATTTACCAAAAAAATTTAACAAACAAGTACACAGAAAAATTTGGAATTTTCAAGTAGAGTAGGGACCATAGCACATCGATAAAAAGTACTGAAACAAGTTGGGAGTAGTGCACGATATTAACTCACAGTAAAACAATAAGAAGTGTTTAATATATCCCTACTGTGCATGAGCACAGTAGGGATATATTAAACATGAGCACATGATTAATTTGGTATCATGAGCACAGTAGGGATATAAAACTTCTTATTGTTTTACTGTGATTTAATATCGTGCACTACTCCAACTTGTTTCAGTACTTTTTATCGATGTGCTATGGTCCCTACTCTACTTGAAAATTCCAAATTTTTCTGTGTACTTGTACACACATAGATATCATATACAGGTAGAATCAGTACTCTGTATTAATTTTTTAGATGTCTTTACCTGTTGGATAAGAACCCTTACCCTACATACCATACTTACTTGGTAAAATGCTGTGGCATTTATTACCTTAATTCAAAAACTGACATGACAACTCTTCAAACTCGACCGCCACTCAGTACTGAAAATGACGCTTAAGCCCTTAGTTTTAAAATCAATTGTAGCACCACTCAAGTGTGGTTACTACTAAAGGTGCAGTGCTTAACCAAGGAAATACGTTTAGTTTATCTGTATTTTAAACTGGCACAAACGACCACCTCAGAACAAAGCTTACTGTGGAAAACGGTGCAGTTCAAACTCATGCACACAAATCTTGTTTGAATATTTTATTTTATTTTAGGAAACTAGGTGTACCGATGGCTGGTATGACACATGCCCAGTTTAACTAGTTCAATAGTCAGAAGGATATATGAAATAATTGTGCTTATCCATCCTGTAATGGTATCTTCTTAAAGCATACCTACATTATCCATATTTGGTGTGCATACCATATTTCCTTGGATAAACATCACACCTTCAATAGTAGCCACCATTAAGTAGTTCCACAATTGATTTTGAAAATAAGGGCATAAACATCATTTTTGAACTTCCAAGTAGTGGTCGAGTTTGAATAGTGGCCATTTAATTAAGGTATGGCATTTAACGAAGTACAGTAGTTGAAATAGCTAGCTAGTATAATACACTCAAACTACATTATGTCTATACAGTACCTGATATACGAAGTGTTAATGGTCCACTGGTATAGTCAGTACCATTAACAGTTACAGTACAAGTGATGTTACCAGCATCCTCTGCAAGTAGATTATTACCAGTTACATTTTGTGTTGTTAGACCAGTAGGAAAACATGTTGGAGTATTATGACGATCATTTGTAAAACATCCTCCAGTGCCCCACTGGTAGCTGTCCACCGTAAATGTTGATCCATCACTTGATGTCACATTACATGTCAGAGTGACATTACTCAATATGGGATAGTCAAATGTGTTAGTAGATCCACTAACTGGTGTACCAGCTGGATTACTCACTATGGTGACTGTGAACTGACCATTAACACCTACATTATAGAATACATAACTTAAGCACACAGTTGGCAGCTGAGCTTTATAAGCACTAACTGGAATGAAGGCCAAATTTTAGCCTCTGAAGCTTCAGCTTCGAAGCTTTGTTGATCATGTCATGTTAGTTAAATAATGATCATTACTATGATAATGTGTACACCCATATGGTCTCACACTTTCTTGTAGCTGTAGTACAGGCTCTGGTACAACTGCTTAGACTACAAATTTGCCAATGATACATAGTCGCATGCTTCCAGGAAGCACACGGCTCTTTGGCTGACAATATCCATAGCTGCAAAACTTTGGAGGGACAAAACTACTTTCAAAGGATACAAAACCTCCAAAAGTTCCAAAGCTTTGTTCCGGCTGTATACTGAAGGTACCCAATGCTTACGAACTCCTGCCAACTACGGTTGGGCGATATTGAATTTGTGTCATGCGATTATTGCAGGAGTCATTTATAATGTGATTATTACAATATTGCATGTGAAAATTGAAACACAACCACAGAGTTTGAAAATTCCATATGACTGCTTGTTTTCACTGAGAATTAATTTACAAACATAATTTCTTTGCAAATAAGTCTACCAATTGACATAGTTAGCAACAGCATGCATGAACTGTATCAAATATGAGGTCTAACACAAAATAGATAAATGTGCAAAACGCAATAAATATTGCCTATGCAATAATATTGCGAAGACAAAATATATGCGATAATGGTATTGTGAGCACTTGCTTAGACGATAATGGCGATTTACCTTAAAGTCGGATTGTTAAGCACATGCACTTATAATTTTCGGAGAAAACTTTTTGTAAAAATCATACTATCTGTTATGCGCATACGCCTAATAAATAATTGTGGTGAGTGTAACATGGAATCACCATGTTGTGAGAGTAGCTAATAGTCACCACGCCAGTGTGTAAGAATATTTGACTCCATTTCTGGATGAAATCCTTCGTGATAAACAAGATTATCACTATCCAGATGACTGATTTGCTGTATACATAGAGAAGGGAGACCTCAAGGGGGATGTAAGTGTTTGAGGAGACATTAATTTTTCAGTACTCTCAGGTTTTCTTGACGTTTCTTGCTGTGAGTAGCTTTATCATCGCATTTGCCAATGTGCGCTTATCATCCATGGTTAATTACAAGAAATGTGTATGTGCTTAGCAAATAATATGAGCTTAACAGATGCATGCACTTAACAACCCGACTCTACGGTACTGAAATATTACCCAACCCTACTGCCAACACACACCACAATTACTTAATGTGTACTGAAAGTAGGACATGACTTGTGTGCCACTGATTTAATCACATACCGTATTTCACACAAGTCTCAGTACTAAACTATCAAATGATGGGTTCACAAAGTATTCATAGATAGCACTTCACATAGGCTTCAAGGCATTGTACTGTACTTTGTTTTATAAGAGATCAATGAATTGTTTTGTGCATTTAACGGGGCTCTTACAAAATAAAGCTTATGATCTAAATATCTACTGGTATGGGCTCTGTCATTGCACTATAGCTGTTGAGAGCCACATGTACTACTAGGATCCAAAATACCCAATTAAAGCAAGCAGTGTCCTGTCTATGAGAATATGGACACTTACAGTAATATAACATTGCACAAGGGGCCCCAATTGAAATGAGGACAATTATTTTGGTCCCAACAGTCTGTATATTTTAACCTGAAAGAGGATACCATATATCCAAGTAGTTTGGCCCACCACAACTTCCTGGTGTGACCACAATCATTATCACATCATCACTAATTATTACTTCAAAAGAACAAGCCAATGCCCATACTGAACATGAATAACATTAGCCAGCACAGACAAGGATTCTAGCGAATTCAGGGGGTGGCAGTATCACAGTAAGAACTTGATAATGTGATGAACCACAACAAAAAGTGTCAAACAACCAATTTTCACTGAACTAAACAAGTACAGCCTCTTCCATCTAAATCTTATTGTACAAGGTTGTCTGTCACCTCATTTCAAACAACATCAACTTTCATGTAACTTCACATGTTACAGAGCCTTCAATAAGGTAACAACATGCTTACATGTTCATTGTTCTTTTCAACAAGGAAATCTTCTATAAACAACATAAACACATATAAGTGCTAATAAATAGGCTAGTAACTTGTTTTGGGTGCTACATGATAATTATTCTCTTTTCACAATTCCACTTTAGGTAATACAATCATTTCTACTTGACTGTAATGTTTAACAACTCAAAACCCTTGTTTAGACATCTCTCTATTACAACCATTACACCAATATCCTACTGTGAACTGGCCTGGCTATACAAAACACAATACTGTAAAAAATGAGAAATTGGATTACTCTCATTTGTGTCCATGCCAGTGTACTCCTCTTCAATTTTTATATTGTATACATTTTATACCTTCATTAACCTGTTCTCCTATTTTAGACTGATGACCCAACGTAATATACACACATACACACATACCTACAAGAACACAAACAAATAAAAAATCTCAGGAATTTTCCCTATAGATGTGCTATATAATCACTTCACTTCATTGGCTCCTCCATGCATCTTTTCTTTGTTTACTACATCACTTATTGAATTTAACACTTGTATATTAAAGGTTTATCTATTTTGTATTGCCTCATTAAACCATGATAGGTATTGTCATGGTTGGTTAATTCTCAGTAGGGAAGCTCACTTCTTCACAACACAAGAAATGCTTTACAAGGGAGTGTCATGAAGGTATGTGCTATAGGTAAATCTGCAGTCAAAGTCTTGACCGGTTGAAATTTCGCTTTAACCTGTGACTAAGAGCCTTTTTCAACCTTTGACCGGTGACATAGCGACAATCTTTCAGTGCTTTTTGATTGTGGGTTGGAAATTTTTACTGTTGACCGTTGGCTTGGCACAGATTTGGTGGCCTTGACCTATACTTAGACTTTGACCGCGCTACCTACAGTGAGTGCCTGTGTATCACCCCCTCATTTTAGTTACATGTGTTACAATGGGCTGAGCATATTTGAAGTATAGGACGTCTTTTAAGCAAGTGAAGCTGTCATGCAACACAGGTATGTGTTTAAAAACATAACTTGGGTAAAGTGCGGTTTTTATATTTACACCAGCTACACGCAAACGACGAAGTGACAAATTCCTATGCTCACCAAATAACTGAAGCTTATAGCTAGGCCGATGCTAGGACATTCTCTACAACCTGACTTATCGAGGTGCATATATAGGGCGAGAATTGGTTCTAATTGAGAATTATTCTCTACGGGGATGCGAAAACAATATCGCTACGCCGGAAACCCTGGACTAATCATGTATCACACAGCGAACTCCATACACGACTACACTGAAGGGTATACGTGATATTCTACACCAGATAAAGTTATAGGGTACATCTACGGGTACGTATTACATGAGAAGATATTTCTCATGTGATGGCAGCACAAGACAGTACGGACAGTAATTTATCTACCTACGTACCTTTGTTGAATAATAACACAACTACCCACAAGAACCAGAGTTCTCTAGCGACCTTCATCTTCGTCAGTCGGCAAATATTGCACGTGAACCAGATGTATACAATGGTGAGCGGCGCGCTTCTGGTGTACAAAAACGAATGCTGTGATACGTATATTTCCGGTTCCGCTGGATAATCTGCAGCTGTAAAACTCACCAGATATCCACAGTACTACGAAGAATTCTGTACCATATGATAAGAGATAGCTAGGAACAGTAAAAAATAGACCGTTATAGTGTTTTGTACAGTTGTTTGTCATAGCGGAGTTTTTTATGTCACTGAGCACGAGTGTAGCTATACTGCTATAACATCGTTTTCCTTACTACACCCACAACAAATCTACTGTCAGTGTACTGTTTAGATCAGATATGTGTGCATGGTCGCATGTTTGTCTGAGGATTCACATAATACTGTGTTTGTTTGTTTGTTCTTTTTGTACACTTTCATCATAAGTCATGATGCATGGTTTGTCTCAGTAAAAGCAAAGCATTGCCGAAAGTCACGACTATAGCTAATTACTTATTATTTCTACGCAGCAACGATCACTACTTTTTGTAGTGTTGTCGAGAGTGTTGTTCACTACATTAACAAGACTACATTAACAAGACTACAAACACTGCATGATAAACATTTATAGCTAGTAAGTATTGCATGGGCGTAGGGAGGGGGGTTCCGGGGGGTTCAGGAACCCCCCCTGTAAAATTTAGACTTCTGCAAGCAGGATCCTAACACACCATTTAGTGTGGCAGGACAAAATGAGTGAGCAATATAGTGTAATGGCACAGCACAACAATTGATAAAACTTACATTCATCTCTCAGGGAAGGATTTACAGAGGTAACATGAGCCCTCTTCAAAACTTGTTAAAAAGATGGATATACTCTAATAGAGCAGTCAGGTATATACTCTAATAGAGCAGTCAGGTATACTCTAATAGAACATGCATGTAAATATCCATCTCCATATGAAGTTTTTCAGACATTCCAACATTAAATGCAAAACTTAGCATGACCTTATACTGCTATAGCTTTGGTGTGCAGTGTTTAAAGATATAGAGCTCCAGTAATTTATCACTTGTGTTATGCAAAATGAATTCATGCTATGCATATTTGTATAGTTATATTGTTTGATCGTCATTTGTATCAGTGGATTCATGGCTCCTATACCACAATGAGATATAACCATCACTTACAGATTACTAGCTATACGTGTCTCTATGTGTTATGCTGTCTGCTTCCACTAGGTGACTTTATCTATTACTACAGTACCTTCATCCCAGGGCCACTTAATGCATCATAATTAATGTACTTTTTGCATAAAATATAGCGATTTGCTGAGTTTTGATTTATTAAAATATTGAAAGTCTCTCAGCGGCTGGGGGCTGCACCCCCAGCTTCTAGTAACTCAATGCTGGTGCTGGAACCCCCCTTCAAAAAATCCTGGCTATGCCCCTGTATTGTGGTAGAAATAACCAGTGAAATTTACTAATTTTTGACCAGTATGTATTAATGTACCGTTGTAACAGCAGTGCAATCTAGGGGGCCACGATCATTGTGACATATGACATATCGTGACATAAAATCTCATGACATAACAGAGAAATAGCACACACATTTGACTACTTTAATGAATATTGGTACCAAGTAGTTTTTGTATATTATACTCTTGAAAGTATAGAATTTTGCAGAATTTTACCTAAGGGAACATGTTTTGCTACATTTTTTCTAGAGCAAGTATATAAGCTACGTTGTGAAATATGATATATCATGAAATGTCTGTGACATACGACATAAACATTTCTGTATCACAGCATCCCTAGTGCAATCATTAACAGCTGCTCAAATAAAGTCATAACCAGTTTCAAGATGAACAATGTACTAGTTGACATTAATAATGTTTTGAGATAGGGTTTCACTATTAATTTTATGCAGTGTTTCATTTCTTCTTGTTGTTGTGTCCACTTCTATTGGAGTCTCCCTACGCCAATCACTATAGTCATTCTCTGCATTGTCTATTGAAGTATCACTAATACTGTCTGGTGTTTCCTTTCTCATGCTATAACTTGTTGAAGGTTGAATCTCAAAAATATCATATTCTGCAATCTTCTGTACAGCGTGAGTCCTGTATGAATTATGTGTACATATATAATCAATAAAACATTTAAACTCTTTACTTCTTGTAGCTCTTCTGGTAACACCTGATCCCTATGCAAACTGATAGCAACACAAGGAGCAAAACAACTGCCAGTACAGAAGAAATAATTCCACCAATAATGGCACCACTAAGTTCTGGAATATTCTATGTGTATATGTGGCATTGTTTGAGTAGTGTAACTTACCAGTGTTACCATTTCTATTCACCACACTGGCTACTATATATATATAGCACAAAAATTAAATAATTACAGATATTACAGTAACATTTGCCTATATACATGTTTTCACGTTCTAATAAATCATGTATATTAATTGGTGTATATTCAAAAATATAGCACCTGCAGACACATTAAAACTAAAATGGAAAATCTGATACTAACATTCCCATGCACAATTTCATAAGACTGTTATGTGACTGGGTCTACAAAAACCAGACATGTTGGCACAAACTGTATACACCATTACATAACTGGTCAGAACATTTTGCATTCTGAAACATGGATTGGCAAAGCAAAATGGAAGATTATAAGGTATAAAACTGCTTGATTATGCATTGAATTAAGTTATGAGTCCATTAAAACTTGAAAAAGAATTGTGTGCCTGTATTCCCAGGCCCAATCACATATTATTTCCGTACATACCTAAAAGTAGTCACTCGACTAGAAAAACTATTATATTGACATGTTATATTTTATTGTACTAAAACTTTTTTGGATTAGAGACTAAAGTTAAAGTTCATGGCTGGCTAGAATACCAAGAGGGAAAAATTCACTGAACAAATAGAGCTACATGTTTCAGCAAATATTTTCCTTGCACTTTCCCTGAAATGTTTGCTAGTATTTTATCAGCTGATGTTGCCATAACAATTAAGGATTCTCATAGGCATGGACGGTGGGAGACAATAATTGTTCATGAAGACTACCTTGCACCTGTCTGTTATACACAATATGATACCATCAACTATTGCAGCTGTACTGGCTGTACAATTAAAATGTACAATAGTTACAGAATACTCTATCTTTGCAACAAGCAAACGTTTGCTTTTGAAACTGAATTGCTTATCTTTTCAGATGGACTATGCCTGCCAAAAAGTCTATGCTTCCAGTCCATTTTTGGAGAGGTAACACAACAAGATGCATCAATGGTGGATCCAAGGGGGCACATGCCCCCCTCTCCCATTCCAAAAAAATTGCAAGATCAAGATACTCTAACAGAGCAGTCAGTCAAATACTCTAATAGATTAGTCACCACACATACACTGTTGACTATTCAGAATCCTCCATAGTTGCTGAATATGGAACTAGCATATCAGCACTCCATGCCCATATGGGCACACTTAACCTGTTAAGGATATTTTGCAAATGAAATGCACATGGTCTTGTGTATGACACTCTTAAGGCTCATAATTTTAGCTAGCTCACGACTGTCAACAACCCTCTTGAACAATGTAGTTCATTTAAAACAGTATGATTTAAACATTGTGCATAAAACCACTCTACATCAAAAATTTTAGTCCTAGGCTGAGATATGTGGAATAGCTCCGGCTTCCCCTGCTCCATATATACCTACTACCGTGGTGCACCCCTCCTTTCCAAAATGCTGGATCAACCCCTGTACATCTATCATATATAGTATACCAATAGGAAAACCTGCATGGCCTGCATATATATCCAAAAGAAATGTAGCATATAAAATATGACCAGCAGGCCCAGCACACTGTGTGTAATATGTAAACTTGTGCTTTGTGTGTAATGTTGGCAAATGACTCAAACCAAGTGTACACACCCACAGACTGCTGTATCTGTAGTTGTACTGCATTTACTTTTGTGTATACAGAGAATCACATGATCATCTATACCACTTTATTCAGTGTATAGGAATAGTTGACTTAAAATTTACAGTAACTGGCAATAACTGTTCCATTAATGAATCTTTCAATGATGACTTGGTCCAGCAAGTGCTAGACTTATTCAGAAAAATGCATGTACAACATGATTTGAACCTTTCACAATGTAGTATGAAATATATTTACATTAGGTATGCATAAATCCATCTATTGTAATATTGCACTGGTACATTCCACTGTCAGTAGCGAGGATTTGCTGAAATACCACTGTCTCTGACTTAAAAGAATCAATCACACTGACTTGTGATGAGTTGGTTACCAAAGTATCCTCAATTCTATTTGATTGATTGATTTTTATTTAAGCTCTTCCGTTTGGCTATATAAGGCATTCCTCCATGCATGAGCATACATACAAGTACATGCGATTACAACATAAATATTGTAGACCCTATAATGAATAAATGATGTATTTTTTCTTCGAGAAGCATTATATACCATTCAGGTTAACCACAATGTACAATAATTTGATTGTTAGCCATTAAAATAAATAATAGTTATACGGGCACAAAGTGGAGTCTATGAAATTTATAAACCCTTAGGCCCTTAGTAGCGCCCTCGCTTCGCTCGTGCGCTACAGCCCAGGCCTTCAGGTTTATAAATTTCATAGACTCCACATTGTGCCCGTATAACTATTATTTATGTGCCCGTATAACTGCTTTAGACTCTATTTCACATTACACTCAGATTACTTACCTCATCCACGGCTGTTTCTGCTGTAGGCTCGGCAAGAACGGCTGGTTTTCTTGCAATAATACTAGCGCCATGGCAACTATGTGTCCTCACATGACAAAATAATAGCGCTTGTTAAATCAACAATGCGTAGCGATTGGATAAACCATAGACCTAGATGTTGAGCATATGTTATATTGAGCCTGAAGGCGTGGTGTATATTAGAAAACAAGGTGGAGTATATGAGATTTATTACCCATCCAAAACAGCCTAAATAGAGTCTAAGCCATGATGTGTTGATATATAACAATACACGATATATCGATATGGTGTGACTTCGTATCAATACATCAATACAGTCTTAAATGATACAATACGTGATATACCCATATATTGTTGCATCTCTAAAATCTAGAGCAGTGAAGTTGTTTGTACAAGTATATTTCTAACTTTTGGTTCACACACGTACTGTATGTATGTAATTTATTTTGTGGGTCAAAATATATTTGTGACAGTAACCTGCCTAGTTTGCACAAGCATACAACAAAATAAAAAGGTGAAATTACACATGCTTCAAAGAAAGTAAAATATGCAAGTTTTATTGCAAGCCTCATAATCCATTTAACCTTTCCATCATCTGAATCACCTGCTCATAGTTTAAGTATTTTTTGTAGCCCCAAGGGTATGCACGACATGTGCATTTATTTACGATGTAGTAGATTTAGACAAAGGTCATCATTTTTCCATTTAAAAGTCCCTCATACTTGTATGCACAAGTGAATATTATAATAGGGCTAAAACATACCTTCACTGATTTACCAATTCATGGTAAGCATATCACGAACCTGTAGACCAATGCAGATGAAACTTGCAGCATTGAATGTAAGCATCTGTAGCACCATAGTCACTGTACAAACTGATCTCTTTATTCTTCCTAAAATAATATTACTCACTATAATACGGTGAAACTTGGAAACCCTTTCTTTGGACACCGTAGATAATGATGAGAAAATAAAGTGTAAGTTTCACAAGACGGTCACAGTTTGTATGCATTTTGTTATAGATACAAGACTACAAGTACACAAAAAATTGAAATTTCAACTAGAGTAAGGATCATAGCACATTGATAAAAAATACTGAAACAAGCTGGAGTAGTGCACGATATCAAATCACAGTAAAACAATACGAAGTGTTATATCCCTGCTGTGAACACTTCTTACTGTTTTACTGTGATTTAATATTGTGTATTACTGCCCCTACTCTAGTTGAAAATTCCAAATTTTTGTGCACTTGTTTGTTAACTTTTTTGTAAAATAAAATTATTATGACTGATGCATACCCCGTAACCTTAGCTGTTGTATGCTTGAATGTCTGAAGGCATCTGTCAGTCAGTTAGGCAGGCAGTCAATCAGTCAGTAGAAAATTCCATTTAATAAGTTTTCTTTAATTCTGTAGAAACTTGTTGAAAGCACGTTTCGGGTCAATCTGAAAGCTTGTTTTGGCTTAGTTTTAACTAACCAATACTGCCTCATCATCGTCAGGGAAAATTGAGGCTGGTTTTTTGGTGATGGTTTTTGTGGGCCACACCCACACCTTTGTGTTCCCTACTATACAGTACTATCATAAGAAATCCATACACAATTCACAGAATCACATGTCACACTATATAATTAGCTTATGGGAGGAGGCCAGCTAAGTATCATCAGTTAACATGTGACACAATTGTGCCGTACCTTACAAGTGTGATAATATGTTGTGCTACATTGTCAAATAGATTGTTTGCTACTATTTATGAAGACTTGTAGTATAACATTTAGAAATGTGCCGACTAGGTTGGCCAAATATGGAAACGGTTCCATTGGAGTGGTGCCTAAAACTTTCAAGGACTGGTTTTTGTGGACTAGTTGTACTCTGCAAGAGTAATCAAAGTGCTGGTATAGTGTGGTATATTTCTATACAGTACACTTAATTGTGGAGTGAGACAACTGAAATCAAGAGCTTATAAGTGCTGGTGCTTATAAGCTCCTGCTGAAATTGTTTTAGTCCTTAACATGAATATTCCAAATACAACTGGAATGTATGCAATAAACACTTAAAGTATGTTTATACAGTTGTACGAGAATAGAGTGTCAAGATTAAAGCAGTACTTAGCATTGCCTTGTGAATTATTAGTCTCTCAACCTCACAATATCAAATTGCTCACCATTTACTATTATATTCCTAGTATCAGGATCAGTAAACCCATTAATTGTAACACTACACCTATATGTTCCATTGTCAGCAGCACGGAGTTGTTGGAATATCCCCGTCTTTGTGACTATCGAGCCATCATATGAATCAATCACAGTGACTCGTGATGAGTTGGCTACCATGGTCCAGTCAATTACCACCAGAGATGGGTCTACTCCAGTTGGTACTGTCACTGAACAACTGATATTGTGTCCAGATCCTGTATCAGGATATTGTACTGGCTGGTATAAAGTAATGTTTGGTGGTGGAACTGGAAGACAGAAATATTTTTTATTACTATAGTACCAAATGTACACCTGTCAGCACAAAATCAGACATACAGACAGACATACATATTGTACAAGAAGTGTGAAAAGTTTTTCAAACTTTATCACAACAATCTGGTAACTTTTAAATGATACAATATTGCATTCAGTGTACCAACTGTAACTATACCAGAGCTTTCCCCAGCAAAATAAAGCACAGCAGTTAAACTGTTGTTAATTTGCTACCAACATCAAAGTTAATTTGTTAATTATATGCATTCTTTTTACCACATCAAAGAAATTTAGAGCAGTGCTGTACCTCTGTTTTGCTGTACTGCTACTGTACCTTCACTCTAAGATAATGCACTATAGATAGCCACAGCCTTGACCCCCGACCTGATTTTTAGTGCAAAGTGGAGATCAGAAAAAGGAAATAAACTGGTATCATGCAGCTTAAAACTTTCAAAATTATTGCTCAAAATTTAAGAGTTGCCTATTCTATATACAGTACATGTAGAATCCTTCAGATTAGTAAAAAATCAAGTTCTACTTCCATGTGGACAGTTTGTCAGCAATACCTTAACATACATATAATACATATACTACAGCAACCTTGTCCTTTGTGGAAAAGATTGATCTCCCTGCTATATGCTGGTTGTGATTTTCTACCAACTCCTATGAACCTGGTTATGATTGCTAGCCCTAAATGTTCCCTTTGTCAAGCTCCCAACAAGCAATGTCTAAAGACAAGCTTGCTCCAGAGTGACAATGTCTAAACATTTATTTTGAACAGCTGATGGCTCAAATTTTGATTCCCAGAGTACAAGGTAAATTAAGACATTCATGGTTCATTAATGTAACAGAGTGAATGATGATAACTGAAGCCTTAGCAGGAAATAAAGAATCAAGGACAACGGAAGAGACATCTGGACTGTTGGCTAGTACTCTAATATTATAGTTAGTAGTGTCTCATGCAATTTTGACTGTTACTCATACAATAATTATGTGTGATTGCCTACTAAACACATAGTGATCACCCTTCATGCTTTGTAATGTATATCTATCCAGTTCTGCATGTGTGACTACCAGCTTACCTGGTGATTGCATTATTTATTTAGCACTTACAAGGCTTATTACTCTGATTGACTAGTTTGTTTGATAGGCTATTTATTGATTTACTGTCTTGTTATACTTAATGGCTTCTGTTACTTCATTGGCTGTTTTACATTGCAAGCACCAAAGCAAAGCAAACCATGTGATTTGGAATTAATTGTACTCATGGCATACCAATTACTATGCGATTGTATTGGTAAAGGCATCACATCAGTATTGCAGACCCCAAAGCTGGCCAATGAGAAATAACAAACTATTTCATGCATAGGTTTGAAAACATTTGTGCAACAATGACTTCATGTGCTGAATGCTTTATTAGGGTGACTGTACTATTAGAGTATATCATCCTATCAAATTTGTCAATAAGCTACACAGAATTTCAATCAACTCTTCACTGTGCAACCTTCAGCCTAAGGTAATGTGTTTCTAACTGATTAATATGCACCAACCTGCTTGTGTGTGTATTGTGTGTGTGTGTACATGCACGCATGTGTGCGTGCGTACGTGCGTGTGTGTGTGTGTGTGCATGTGTGTGTTTATACTATGTACACGCACCAGTCACATCCAGTGTAACATCATCGGTAGCTGTTACTATTGGACTGGCATTGATCACTACTTCACATTCATATTCAATACCATCATCATCTGTACCCAATTGTGAGATGGTGCAAGTGTCTGTGTGCATCACCAAATTTTCAGTTGTGGGGCTAATACTGACTCTGTCCATCCTCTCAACTTCTCTACCATCACTACTCCATATAATATCCACTCTACTGGTGATACCTCTCACAGCAGTCACACTACACTCCAGTGTTAGTGGCTGACCAACTATCTGAGTGTTGGGGGCAGTGACAGTCACACTGGGAGTGGGTACTGTAGTATTAAGTGTAAACAAATACATGTATACTATTAGAAGATGTTATGACTCACTAGTAAGTGTCTCCAGTACAACTGATATTGATCCACTAGTTTCCAGTATCACCACATTACACATGTATGTACCCTCATCTCCCTCCATCAGGTAGGTAAACTGGATAACACTAGTGTAAGTGTTACCACTAGAAGTGGTTGGGTTGATGGTCACTCTATTATCATTTGTAATAGTGTCTCCTCCAGGTCCCATCCAACTGATCATTACTGAACTGGACTCCACTCCACTAACTGTACTCACTGTACACTGGATCATTTGGGGACTACCCACCATAGCTCCTTGTATGGGACCAGATGGTGATATGGTGACATTGAACAAAGGAACTGTGGATAGAATACATACATGTACTCCATGTGTGACATAAGTAGCCATTTTTTATTTACATAGAAACACTATAAGCATGTGCAATACACTTAAAACTTCTAGTGCAACAACCTGAAAACCTTAGGTGCTTATTAATAGAGCAGCATAGTGTGAAAGTTTTGTCATATGTGAGAAAAGCAAGGGACTGCATAATACATGGAAAAGGCATATTTTTCTCCAAAGCATATGTGGCAGAAAGGAATTGGGGATTTGGGGGTTTATCCCTACCTCAGAATGATATCTCACCAAAATTATCCTTCCTGGGGTGTGGCTGAAAAGCATGAAAAGATCAATATACACTAATAGAACCCTAATTGAGCAGTCAAAACACTTCATAAAAATGTGTTCCTAAAAGTAGGTCTAAAAACGAAAAAAAATTTTTTTGGCCTATTGTGATGCCACTGTACCAAGTTGTATGCTTATTAACCCAGTAGTCAACATTGATAAACTGCAGCCTATAGCCTACTTTTGACTAAAGAAGTTGGTGATATGCTTCAAATTGTACCTATATTAATTATGGTGAACTTTGAGACTTGTAAAACCTAAAATGGCTACAGTTTCTGGGGAGCTGTGCCCCCCAAACCCCCTGCCACCAGAGATTCTATAATCTGGTCAGCTCCCCTCACATCAACTACTTCCTCCACCACTGCTCCAAAGAGTTTATGTTCCAATGGTTATACTGCATGTGTAGCTGTAAGTATTGGGTAATTTAATACACGAAAAATGCTACAGCATGTCTAAATCTTTGTTTGATATGCATGAGGTTGCATCCTTAGCAGTTAATTTCACAGCAAAAATCATGTTCCAATGCTGCCTAACTCCATTTGTTAACTCAGTATTTAAACTACTAATACAAAATAGCTACTGCCCATAGACTAAGGCAAAAAGGACCACAGATCTATAAATGATCAAAGTTCAGCATTGGAATCAGTGGTTTGATTTTTTCTCAGTTTTGGAACTATTTGAAATACTGACATTAAGACGGAGAACCTTGCACAGATAGTATAGGTTATGAATTTTGCTGTGTAAGAGATATACACTGTATATAGCAGCCACTCACCTATCACATTTAGTGAAACATTATCTTCTGCTGATTTCTTTTGAATAGTATTGATCACCACCTCACACTGGTACTTTCTACCATTATCAGTTGTGTTCAATTGTGAGATGGTGTAAGTGTCTGTGTACACTACTGAGTTGTCTGTTGTGGAGCTAACACTGACTCCCTCCATCCTCTCAACTTCTGTGCCATCACTATTCCATATAATATCCACTCTACTGGTGATACCTCTCACAGCAGTCACACTACACTCCAGTGTTAGTGACTGACCAACTATCTGAGTGTTGGGGGCAGTGACAGTCACACTGGGAGTGGGTACTGTAGTATTAAGTGTAAACAAATACGTGTATACTATTAGAAGATGTTATGACTTACTAGTAAGTGTCTCCAGTACAACTGATGATGATCCACTAGTTTCCAGTATCACCACATTACACATGTATGTACCCTCATCTCCCTCCATCAGGTAGGTAAACTGGATACTGCTAGTGTAAGTGTTACCACTAGAAGTGGTTGGGTTGATGGTCACTCTACTATCAGTTGTAATAGTGTCTCCTCCACCAGGTCCCATCCAACTGATCATTACTGAACTGAACTCTACTCCACCAACTGTACTCACTGTACACTGGATTATTCGGGGACTACCTACCAAAGATCCTTGTATGGGGCCAGTTGGTGATATGGTGACAGTGAACAAAGGAACTGTGGAGAGAGAAATGTGTACATGCTCCCCATGAGTGATGCAAATTGTCATTTTTATTTACATAGAAACACTATAAGCATGTGCAGTACACTTGAAACTTCTAGTGCAACAACCAGAAAACCTTAGGTGCTTATTAATAGTGCAGCATAGTGTGAAAGTTTTGTCATATGTGAGAAAAGCAAGGGGCTGGCATATTTTTTTCCAAAGCATAGGCAGCACCAAAATTATCCTTCTGGAGTGTGGCTGAAAAGTGTGAAAAAGATTGATATACTCTAATAGAACCCTAATAGAGTAGTCAAAAAACTTCAGAAAAATGTGTTCCTAAAAGGCCTAAAAATGAAAAAAAAAATTATCTAGTGTAATGTCACTGTACAAAGTTGTATGCTTATTAATCCAGTAGTCAACATTGATAAACCGTAAATATATAGCCTACTTTTAACTAAAGAAGTTGGCGATATGCTTCAAATTGTGCCTATATTAATTATTAATTCTAGTGAACTTTGAGACATTGTAAAACCTAAAATGGCTACAGTTTCTGGGGAGTTGTGCCCCCCAGACCCCCTGCCACCAGAGATTCTGTACTCTGGTCAGCTTCCCCCTCTCACATCAACTATTTCCTCCGCCACTGCTCCGAAGAATCTATATTTCAATGGTTATACTGCATGCGTAGCTATAACAAGGTAAGTATGTCTACATCTCTTTTTTATAGCATGAGATTGCATAGCAGCTAATCTCACAGCAAAGAATCATGTTCCAATGCTGCCTAACTCTGTTGTTTCCTCATGCAGTATTTAAACTACTGGTACTAATACAATATACTGCCTATATAGACTGAGACAAAAAAAAGGATCACACTAGAGATCTATGATATTAATGATCAAAGTCCAAATACTGTTCAGCATTGGAATCTGTGGTATGGTTTTGTCTCAGTTTTGGACTAGTTGAAATACTAACATTAAGATGGAGAACCACAGGCAGTATAGGCTTATGAATTTTAGCAGCCACTCACCTATCGCATTTAGTGAAACATTATCTTTTGCTGATTTCTTTTGAATAGTGTTGATCACCACTTCACACTGGTACTCTCTACCATTATCAGTTGTGTTCAATTGTGAGATGGTGTAAGTGTCTGTGTACACTATTGAGTTATCTAATGTGGAGATAACACTGACTCCCTCCATTCTCTCAACTTCCCTACCATCACTACTCCATATAATATCCACTTTACTGGTGATACCTCTAACAGCAGTCACACTACACTCCAGTGTTAGTGGTTGACCAACTATTTGAGTGTTGGGGGTAGTGACAGTGACATTGG